>NW_017732116.1:137719-172989 GCF_001890085.2 Hipposideros armiger
TAGGCTTTTTCGTCTTGATATAAATATGTCCGCTAGCACCAAAATTTAAAAGTTGTGTGTACTAAGCACTCAGTAAATAGATTTTGAGTGAAAGAAGGTAGGAACCAGTTTGTAAGGGTTTTAAATTTGGGACCTAAGAATTAGAATTTTATTTTATAGAGATGTGTGCAGAATATCAAGCAGGGTCTGAAATGAACAAAATACCATTTTAGGAAGATGAATCAGGCAATGCTTTATGCATTGGATTGCATTACCAAGAGTCTTGAGGGAGGGAGTTCAATTAGCAGCTAATTGCAATAGCCTTAGGATGGTCCGATGGTGGCTTCAATTAAAATAGAAAAGGGTGGATCTGCACGAGAGTGAAGGACAGTTGTGTAAAACCCCATGGAGGAAAACCAGCAGGCCTCGATAAATGACTAGAAGAGTGAAAGTGAGGGGGGAATGATGATCAACTGATTCATCATTAATTGAGCACTTACCATGATGTAGGACTCTTGAAAGAGTAAATTTAAATGTGCGACATAATTATTGTTCTTTTAGTGGAATTATGAAGATGTCAGGCATGGATTCCAGGGAAAAGTGGTATATCTGTGCAGAGGCAGTAGCTGGAAATGTGGAAACAAATGCAGGCTCAACATATTTTTTTAACTAAGAGATTAAAAAAGCAAAATAATTTTTGGAGATGCTTAATTTAGTGTGCAGGTAGACTTACATTTTAGTGTTGTGTTGAGTCTTATGATTTGTTCTGAAAATATGTATCAGCAAGTATGTGTTGATTTTACCTTTGGAATTTATTTCAATCACTCTAAAATTCTTTATAAATGTAAATATAAAATAATATTAAGAAATATGTTGCCTTTTAATAACATAATTATTATACTTATATTTTAAAGTCCAGGATAACAACAAAGAAAATATGAATATGTATGTGAAATACAAAATTCACAAATTTTAAAGTTAAAGAATCCAATCAAGGATGTTAAAGCAAACTCAAGCTGGGAACACACAGAGATGAAATATACTGGCAGCAACAGGGAAATAAGAGTTAAAAAAAATGCTTTATCAAATTTGTTCAGTGCTCAGAAATCATAAAGAAATACAAAGAAATAAAAAAGAAATATTTTAGTTTTGTTATTTAATTGTACATATAACGGTACATAAATATTTTCTGTTTGATTGTACTCACTGTGTCTGAAACTGGAAACTTCATAATGACAAGATTATGTTTTGTTTAGGTTTAGAAACAAGGTTTTGAATACAACTGGAGTACTTTCACTTGTTTGTTTTTTTAAAATTTAAAATCTAAATGAAGATGTTCTTGCATTTCGATCTGCACCTTAAGAAATGTTTCAGCTTTGACCCTTAGGTTCATTCATAGAATCCTTTAAAGGTGATTTTCTAAGGGAAAAAGTGATTATACAGACGTTTAGGTCTTGCACACCATTAAGGCTCATTGGTAGAAAGCAACTTCATGAGCTTAATTCTTTTTAAATAATTACTTCATGTAATAGGAGACTGAGATATGCCTTCAGTTTTCTCTTGTTTTATAATTATGTTACAGAAATTACAATAAATAATGTTAAATAATAATCCCCTATCTGTATAACCTAACCATTGTTTTCTTTTGTTAACCAACAGAATCTTGGAATCATTAGAAATAGTGATTGATATTCTCCAATTTTTCATTACTAAAAATTATCATCCACACTTAAATACAATAATCCTAATGGGAATCAACAGACACTTAACCATGTCATGGGAAGAAATATGCAAAAAATAATAGCACAGCCAAATCAACAGTTTTTAAATTAAAAAATAGTAGTAACAATATAGTTGAAATTCTAATTAGCACTTCATTTGAGTATACTTTCAAAGTCTATCTTTTGATTAAGCAAATAGAATTACCCATGAAGCCTGCATTTCTTTGAGGTCTCTAGCAGAGGTCATTGCATGTATTAAACAAGATAGCACTGAAAGAGATTTTTCTACTCATTGGAGCACATTTATTTGGACCATCTCAGTCTTCCTGTCAGTGACAAGAGAGGATGCTTTCCCGTGATGTTTACTGCAACTCCTATATGCTCTGATGTCTCACATCAGACATGGCCAAGGCAGGAAAGGAGGTACTCAGCATGTTCAGAGTCATGCTGTTCTAAATGTATATGCCCTTGGCTTTTTGCACACACCATGCATATGTGTATAAAGGCCAAGGGCATTTTGACAGCTGCTTTCCAAAGCTGGAGAGCAGGAGTGCTTGCTTCAGGCAACAGCCAACAGATTCCAACTACATCTGGGCTTCAGTCTGTTTTCAGTGAAAAATTGGGTTCAGGGACAGTCAGTGCAAGATGCATTCTTCTCCTTTGTGATCCAAAGGACACACCTACACACTATCTAGGGAAATAGGGTGAACTTATTATTTTAAAATTAAACTGAAGTAAATGTAAACGTTTTAAATTTAAATAAGTACATGACTAGATTTCTAATTATTTATACTGGGCAATAGCAGTGTCTTATTTCATTATTATAAATTTAATTATTTTATGGTTATGTATGTGAACAAATATAAAACATTGATTACAAAACCAGCAACATGTATTGATTAAAACTAAAACCTTGAACAGAACTGTATTGATTATAATCACTGCTTTTGTATTGGTTCCAAATTATTTCTGGATACCCCTGGGCTGTTCCTAGAAAAATTATAAAAGAAGTATCCTTTTTTGAGATGTTCTTCACCACTGCTTAGAGTACAGACGAGACTGTAAATCTCCACTACTCAAAACTCTTCCCTTTTTCTTGTATCTCTTCCAAAGGCTATATTCTCCTGTATATGATGATACAAAATAATTAGATTATTAATTTTACTTCCTGATACTAATAAATTTCAAGAGTCCTGGCTGGGAAACATCAAAGTCATTTAACGCCCATCCCTATAACCCCAGATCATTTGCCCTTTCATAATCTATTGATTAGGTGGCTCAGATATCTATCAAATCACTTTTTATAGCTGTTTCCCGTTCCTAATGTTACCACGCTTTGTTGGGCTGACATTGCTTCTCACCTGGGTGACTGATTCATTTCCTAACCTGTGATTCAGCCACCGTTCAGCCACCGTCCTATGCCTAGCTGCCAGAGCTCTCTCTTTGTAAGCACTGCTTTGGTGCTGAGTTATGTTATTCTCTGCTTTCCTATTGCCTAGAAAATTAGCTAAAATATTCCTTCTCCTCATGGAATCATCCTTCATTTAATAAGAGATTTTTATAAAAATAAGAGTCATAAAAGACATATTTGAAATGTGATATATATGTGATATATATATATATATATATATATATATATATATATATATATATATATATGCTTTTTTCTTTCTTTTTTTTTTTCCCTTTTTTTTTGCCCAGGAAAGTTAAGGAACACTATTTGATACAAAAGGTGATATTTGATCTTGGCCTTAAAGATGAGTAGACATGCAACAGGTAAAGTCAGAAAATCAGGAGAGCAGAAGAATATTACAGGTATGTCTTATCAGCAAAGGCAAAATTATTTCAAAGTAGAATATATGTTTACAAAGTAATATTTATATTGGTGTCCATAGCAAAGTGTTTCTCAAAATACGTGTCAAGGAATATCAGTCCTGCAAGAAATATCTTGACAAAAAGTGGGAGGTTCGTGAGATCCATGGCTAACTTAGTCTGTGAAATTCAACATCTTATGTTTGTTTGTTTGTTTTTTGTAACTAATAGTGAGTTAATGTGTTAAATACCCTGAGAGGTCTTTGCTTTCATTTAAAATTTATCCAGAATTATGTAAATATTTTACCATGGAATTATGCCACCCCTTTTAAAACAACACAACTCTTTGAATATCACTTTTAATTAATGTTATGTAAAAACTGCTTTGGGAAATTGGACTGGACAAACACAAATAATTTCTGAGGTTCTTGCACTAAGGCAATAATATCAGGGTCATGAAATAACAAAGACAACTGTTATACAGCCTAAAGCACTTGATAGGAATACATAAACAGTGTGACATGACATAGAACGTTCTATATTAAGGACATTGCATTTTCTATTTACTCTTATTTTAATTTTTGTAGAGAACATTTGGAAACATGAATTAGAAACTATGGCATCTTCTTTTCTAGCATAGAAGAAGATGGGATTGGGGCAAGGGACAGTCGGAGCTTTAAGGCACTGGGCACTATAGAGACATTAACTAACAATATATTAACTCTGCTGGTGAATTTTAAATAAAGTTTAAATGAAAAAGAGAATTACCAGCATCTTTATTGCCAATAGCAGAGAGTACTTCATTACTGCATTATTCCAATTGCCTAGTTGAGTATCATTGAGGAGAGAGGAGTCAAAATTAAGCAATGGTTTATCATATTGCAGTCACACTGGTTAAGGGCTTTCTTGGAATTTATCCACTTTTACCACTTAGTTACTAGCAAATGCATTTTTATATTATTCTCAATTCTTTTCCACCTGCCTCAGACAAATACCACTCAGGATAATTTTGCTTGACTTACACGTGCAGATATAATCTATGTTTTAATGTAACTTATCTAACATCTTAAAGGTTCCTTAGGTGGGAAACATGGATATTCATAGCAACTACCCCTGTGGAGTTTGGCATGGGTTAAATAAAATAATATAAGGAAAGTGCTTGGCATGGCCTCAGAAACATAATCACTTGATACATATAAATTATGGTGCTGTTTTAATTATGATGTTGATGTTGTTGCTCAAGTCCTGTCAAGTGAATAGGATTTGTAAATATTTATATTCCTAATTGTTTGACTTGAGGTAAATAAAGTTCCCACATGAAAGACACTTGGACTGGTTAAAGCACTTAATTTTAATCTGTGCAATTATATTTATCAACTGTGTGAAAAAGAGCTTTTTGACATAATTCTCTTAATTATAAATATGACTTTTTTAGCAATATTATTTGGTGTCATTTAACTTGTTTGGATTACAGCTCCTAAATATGTCTTGAGTTGAAATTTTTGCCTTATGGATAATTTCCCTGGATTTGATTGATGGATACCATCTACAGGAGGTAGACAAAACAAAGGCAAGATGAAGACAAGCAGAAGAGGAGAAAAAGATGATAAAAAATTGCTTTCACCTTCATGAGCAACAGAGGCTGATTTTCTTCCTTCTTTCTAATTCAGATACTTACAGTCCTTGGTGATTTATAAGGACTTAGGTGAGGGGATGGGAAGAAAAACTCCTGAGCTTTGGGATGTATTTCCTGGCTTCCAATATTTTTCTCACAATGTTTTTCTAGCATGACACACCCAATTATTTGGCAAAGCCTCCCATTGTTCATTTATTTTGAAACATTGACATTGTAAGTCACTCCTAGGGCATGGTAAAGAAAACCCATAAACATAATGATGAGGGCAGGTACACTACTGCTGCAAAGCAAGGGAATGCATCTTTCCTGGCAAGGGAAAAACATTTGCATGAAATAAACACAGACTTAAATAAATATGAGATATGTAAACAATATTTTTGCAAACAGGAATTGTTTAATTCAGAGAAGACAAAAATGAGCTCAGTGATTAGCTTCTGGTTAATTAGAGAATTCACATGTTAGGCTCAAGGTCATAGCTATCCATCACTTTACAACTCTCCTAGCTTCCATGAATATTCCGTTCATTTTTTTCCATTCCTTATTCTTTTTATCATGGCTAAATAATTTAAGAATAGAGTACCATATCTAGGATGTTCCTAAAAGGGCCATTCCTTTCTCAGAAGGGGAATTACACTTTCATTCTAGTTTGAAAGTAGAAAGAAGAAGTAATAATGAAATGTGCACAGTGTGCCTTGCTTTGTCAAGGATAGAAGTAGGGGAGAATAAAAATAATTCAAAAAGATAATCACAAATTAATTAATGCCAATCTCTTAGCTTTCTGGATCATGGTTTGGTCATCCCAAGAGCCTAAGTTATATTCTATTCCTCCTAGAAATTCAGTTAAGTTGAATCCATAACTGTGTCCTCTAATTTTTAGTTAGTTTAAATTGCCATATAAAACCATCTTGAGTAACAGAATTGAGGAAATTAGTAAAGGAAACCTCAACTAAAATTGGAGTTGGGAAGACCTATAGAAGAAGCTCTCATGCTCTACCACTCCTAGGTTAATTATCCCAAACAGGAAACCATCAATTACACCGAAAAGGAAGATGACATCAATTCAATGTCAGTTAATTCAGATACCCCAGCAGGAAGAGATGTAGCTTGCATTCCTAAACAAAAAGTTCAACTAGGAGAAAGAAAACCATTCTTGCTCCCCAATAACAAGCCTAGCCAACAGAATGCCACAGCTCAGCTAGTGAGAAGCTGTTGGTGCCTGAACTCTTTCCTCCAATAAACTTTTATTTTTTCTTGCTGATAACTTCCTTGTTCCATTCTCCTTTCTGTAAATCCTTCCATCTTGTAAACCCCTTGGAGTGTCTCTCTGTTTGCTAGATGGGATGCTGCCCAGTTCATGAATTGTTTAATGAAGCCAATTAGATCTTCAAATTTGTTTAGTTAAATTTTATCAACAGAATGGTGGTAAAATCAATAGCAATTCTATGGTATATGCTGGAGCTTCTGGAGCTGTTTCTTTTGTTTTCATTTTTGTTTTTATTTTTCAGTTTATAATTCTGCCTTAATATCTTTATTTACTATAATTTGAGCATATTTAGGAAAACAATTTATACTCCTTATTTAAAGGAAGAGTCCTTCAGTTGTCATCTGATTCATCCATAGTGCTAAAATTTTAATCTCCTTTAATTTATTTTTGTTATATCAGGGTTTTTTCATTGCTACTATTAAATCTATTACTCAATTGATAGTTATTATTGGAAAATAGTTAAACAAAATATACTGAATAGTTTCATGATATAGTACCTATAAAATATTTTCCCTTCTGAATGTAGTATTACGCATATTCAGATAGGTAGTGAACATACATTTATTTCTCAAACAAGGAATATTTTAGCTCTGAGTTAGTGTATGTGCTTCTCCAGTTGCCATGATAACTACTTTTTATTTTACAAAAGCACAGATGTACAAAGCAAGAAAAAATAGACAAGAAAATGGCATATTTTCCAGAAATGACATTATATTTAATCCAAACATGATTTTTTTCTTTGCAACTGATAACTTTTGAAACTTAATTAAAAATAAAGAATAAAAAGAGATTTTAAACTTTAGATTTTGTAATACATTTTTAAATAAAAGGAATTTTTTTAAAAATTCTTTTTCTGAAATGTCATTGCTAGTATATAGGAATGCAATGGATTTTTGTGCATTGATTTTTGTATCTTGCAACTAACTGTATTTGTTTATTATTCCTAATACTTTTTTGGTACAGTCTTTAGGGTTTTCTTTATAAAGAATCATGTCATCTGTAAAATGACAATTGGCCTCTTTATTCCCAACTTGGATGCCTTTTATTTCTTTCTCTTGCCTGATTGCTCTGGCTAGGACTTCCAATGCTATGTTGAATAACAGTGGTGAGAGAGGGTATTTCTGTCTTGTTCATGATATTTTGCCAGTTTTTACCTTTAAATTTTCTCATTCTCAAATTTCACCTGTTTCCCCTTTCTTCCAGAGAAGCCAGTTCCCAATCTGTGATGAGGTACCCTAAGTGTGTGGTGATAGAGTACTTTGAAATGTTTAATTTAAGAGTGAGGCTAAACAGTAAAATAAACAGTGAATGTCTTTTTACCCATGTCCTGAAATTAAATTGTCTGTAATGAAATCACAAAATTAGTACATGCGCTATCTATAGCTTTAAGGGGAAAAAGAAGAAAAATTGTTGTGGAAAATAGAACCTGATCTACAAAATGAGTCACAGTAGCATTTCGGCATGTTAATTCTGTATCTCCTGCATTTGCCTATTAAAATCTGCCTCTCCACTTGCTAGGGGCATGAACAAAATTACAAAAATTCTTAACACTTTGTTGCTCAGAAGATGGCTCATGGATCATAAGCATCCACTTCACCTGGGGACTTTTTAGAAATGCATAATCTTAGGCCCTACTCCAGATGTTCTCATTCTGAATCTGCATTTTAGCAAAAACACTTGGGTGATTGTTATGCACATTAAAGTACGAGAAACACTACCCTAGAGGCAAAGTAGACATTTATCACTTATCACCCTTTTCTGCCTAGATCCTCAAATGATCACAAACAGCTCAAGTATCCACTTCCATGTTTTTATGCACATGGACCAATGTGGATTGGAATGAAAGATGTGAGGAAACACATACTACTCCTATATTGCACATAGTGCTCAATGCTCTCACATCGGTTTTCTTATCTGATCTTTGCATCAATCTTCGCTGAGTACTCTGGCCCTCTAGGAGTGGGAAACCCTTTTTATTCTATGTCCTTAGGCTGGTCAAATAATCAAATTGACATAAAACAGACTAACAGCACAAAACAAATTTTATTTTACACATATGAGAAGGCCACAAAAATTTTTTGAGATTCAAAGACAGAAAATTGAGGCTTACGTGTTATGCTGAGATAAGGAGAAGGGGGTAGAATTCTGGGGCTTCAAAGGGGAGGAAGACCATTCACATGAACGTGAAAGAGCAAATGTTTGGTAAACATGTTTGTCCTCCCATGCCTATAAGTGTTTCTGACATAAAAGTTATCTCTGGTAATAGCTCTCTTCCTGGTATGGCCCCCTATCCAAATCCTTTTAGGCAGTGAAGGAAGAGGTAAAAATATTTTCTAGAGTCTGTTGGGTCTTAATTGCCTTCAGCTCAAAATAATCCACATGCCAAAGTGGCACATTTTGGAGTGACATATTCTGCTTCCCCTCAACCTACACTATTATTGTTGCTGTTAATATTTAACTTTACATAATAAAAGTGAAACAGGCTCAAAAATGTCAATTAAGATCAAATGACTTTTCCAATGTTATATAACTAGTAAACACTAGACTTTTATAATTATTGAATAGCTGTCTAATTGATCTCACTGATTTCAATCTTACTATGCTTCATACTGCTACCAGAATAATTTTTGGCATATGTATATATAATCTTACCAATTAGCTGCTTAAAATCTGATAGATTCCCATATAATATAGGAGAAACCCTTACTCACTTTTCCTTGCATATCTTTCTTTCTGCATGTGTTACTATAATTTTAGACTTTTAGAACTATTCTTGCTTTTATAGCTTGTTTGTGTGTTCTTTGTGCTGCTAGGACTTTATCCCTCCTTTATTCAAATGATCTACTTCAATTCCTTTTTTATAACCTGTTTTATTAGATCCTGTAAGAAGCCTTCTCACACATCTCAATATGATATAAATGTATCCTGCATCTGTCAGTCCTTATAGCATGTTATTAGAATTATTTCTTTCCTGTTATCCTTACTGTTGGAACTACAAGCTTTTGAAAGCAAAAAATATATTTTATTTTTTTCTTTCTCACCAGCTTTTAGCAGAGTACTTGACCTACAACAATGCCTAAATGAATGTTTTTTGCATCAACTAAGGTAATGCAAAATTTTAGTAGGTCAGAATGGGTCTGAAAGATCAATATTTAGATCAAGTAATGATACTTCAGAAAAACTGAATTTGATCCTACTCCTAAAACACTATATTTTTTCTCCTGCCTTTTTGTCACTCTCCTGCTATCCATGGATATGATATTACTCTCAGAGGGAGAGTTAGAGCGAGGTAGATCCTCCTCTTGGTAATAGCTGGAAATATATACCAGGAAGTTCTGTTCAGTGAAACAGCATTTGGTTTCCATATTATATATAATAATAAAAATTGGGTTTTATTGAATTTTGTGATGTGATAAGCACATTCTTGGTACTTTATAGTTGTCTAGTTAATCCTAATTTTAAAAACCTGTGAGGTTTATATTGTCATCCATTTTATAGATTAGTAAATTGAAATTTACAGAGGTTATTGAGTTGCCCAAGACCACACAGACTGAAAATGACAGAACCCAGAGCTCAAACCCAGGTTTTTCTGATTCTAATATAACTTGGACAGAATTCAGAAGCTCTCCACTCTTCTGCAATACCACTTAACTCATATTAAGAAGTCCCACAAAGTGGATGGTGTTTCCCATACCGTGCTATATACAGGAGTGGGTCTGACCTTCTACAAGTTTTCTGAGCTGATAATTTAAACTGACTCTGATTGGGGTGAGTATAGGGGGCAGGAAATCATGCTTTACATCACAAATGAAAATATTATTCCTTACTGATTCCTTCAACCAGAGTTCTCTAGTTTATATATTCAGGTTCTATTTAAGCATTTGGTACCTAGTTTCAAAATTTTCAGAGAACACATTGCTTCCCACTTGCCTTGGGCTACTCTCCAGATAATCTGGAACATATCCTTGGCTTTTGGGTGGAAGTCTTTAGAAGTCCAGGGAATGATGCCTCTCGCCCCCAGTTTTTCTTTTTGAAACATTTTTGGTTTTTCCAACAAACAGAGTGCAGTGTTCACGGAGATTGTGACTGGTATGCTGAGGCAACTCATTATCACACCTAAGTGAGCCACAACCATACATTCATGTAGCACATTTTAAAAAAATAATGTAAATCTAAGGTACTAAAGACCTATAAAATGTTGAAACCATATAATTATTTTAACATATTCTATTACTCAATAGTCCCTTCGATATCACATGTTAAATTTCAGTCTACAATGAATTTTAGAGCCAAGTTTAAAACTCTCAAAATAGAATTTTAATGGAAATGCTAAGATATTCTCAAGTATAGCTGCATAAAAGCTGCAGCTTTTTAAAAAACCATTTCCATCACAGTTTAAAACATATGGCAGGTCTTTTTTGGAAGTTTTCTGATGGTATGTAAAATTTGTAGTTACAAATATTCTACCATTTAAATAAGCTCACTCAACTTCACCTTTCTGAATTAGCAGAACTTAACTATTCATTGTCAACTGATTCATGAATATAGAACTAAGCTCAATTTGGAACATATGGCTTAAAGACAATAAATTTAAATGCCTGATGTAAAGTAAATTAGAATTGGGAGTGTAATGCTGATAGCTTTTTCTACAAGACTTTTATAACATCTGTCCAGAAACTTTAATTTTTTCAGATGTTTTTACACACATGCTGCTTCAAATCTCTACGTATCTATTATAACTTTCCTTCAAGAGAATAATTAGAAAAGTTAGTTACTATTTAAGAATAAAATGGAATATGTGTGAAAAAATAAAATTGTACAATATTATCACTTTTAAGAGCCTTAAATTTAACAGTAGGCCAAATAAAAAACAATATTAGGAGGAAAAACTAAATTGTTGGTTAAGATTTGAGAAGGTAAAATGCCTCTAAATGGATTTCTGTATCAAAAACAATCACTCTGTCAGATACAACACCTTTCACTTCTATGTTTTCCCATGCATGACAGGAACTAGAATTTGGAAACTGAATTTCCCATTCTCTTCTCTCAGGTTGGTTAGATTCCACAGATGAGAGATATTCTCAAAATATTTGGGAAATGGAAGAAAAGCAGACATAATTGTTTTAAAGTCAACAGTTGGGAGCAGGCACATAGTTTAGGCAGATGTCAGTCATGAGTTTTTGCAGCAACCTCCATGTGTCTTCCTGAGAGTCATCCACTTCACTGCTGTAGTTCTCAGAACAACAGTGGCAAATTTCTACAATCCCTGCACTCTTCTGGTTTTGTGAAATTTACTGAGACTTTCCCAATCTTCACTGCCCTAGCTTTTTCAACAATTATGTAAACCCCTTTTTTTCAGTATTAAATCCCTTCCTATTTGAAATACCTCTAGTAGTTTCTATTTTCACGATTTAACTGATACATCTGCTATATGAACTTGTGATTTGCTTGAAGCAATTGGGCTAGGTTTCTGTCACTTGGATTATTAATTACATGTATATAAATGTAAACAAATTTCTTTCAACAATTTAAAGGTACCCACCAGGTACCTTTACCTCTACATCTCTCTGCCATCTATATGAGCACAAAAACACACTAGAGTATAATGGCTGTTACCTTACTTTTACTTCTCACATCTTTCACAAGTTGCTCTTTGGGCCAACACTAACCAGGAACCCAGCAGGAAAGGTATTTTAGTCAATGTAGGTCCCTATTTAACCAAGTGGCCAATAGAAAAATGTACACATGTGTAGGAATTAACTAGATGAGGAATTCAAGAATAGGAGAAACAGAACCCAGAAGCAGAGAGATCAGTATATTGTATTCAACATTTATATTATTTAGTACAAGGTAAACCTCGTTTATATACAATTTCTGATCAAAACTTTCTAGTTTGATTTTTATGAGAAGTGGATTAATAATTAAAAGCTGTATTTAAGCACCTCACATACAAATCTTTTTTTAAAAAAAACAAAATCAATATCACAAGCATACATAATAAAAGGAAAATCTATACTTGTTATTTCTGACTTTTTTTTTAGCGAACAGAGCATTAAGAGAAAGAACAACTCAAGAGTTAAGACATGGTATCTGAGAAAGCTGGCAATTCAGGCCTGTATTAGGCTTATTTCGTGAAAGTTAAAGTAATCCTGAAATAATTGTCCTCAGAATCTCTGACAAATATACAGATTTGCCTTCCTTTAGACAATTTCCGTTTTGTTTGAACTCATGAAATAATTCACAGATTCAGATTCTTGCACAGAATTCTTATGTATGGTGAAGCAAATTCTTATGTTATATGACCTATGCAGTTTGGATTTTCAGAATGGGGAAAGTCCCACAGATAAAAGAGGATGATTAGTATTTATTTGATATTGAGTTCAATTAATAAATTATCATTTTTTTTCTTTTAATTTCCCCTCCCCATTACAATTTGGCTGTTATTTCTAGGACCTATAATGACTTTGGCAATTTTTTATTAAAATATTTATTTTCATTGTTTATTATATATAAGAAGGTAAGACTATATAAGCATCACTTTTATACTTCCATAACAAATATTAAGCAACAAGTGAAAGAAACCAGCCCTTGAAAGTAAAGTAGGCAGCTATCCCATAAAATCAGAGCTTTTATTCAGACTAGAAGATACTGTACCATTTGGATTTTATTCAATTTTGATGAAAACATCAGTGAGAAACCTCAATACCATATGTTTTGTCTCATTTAATCAATGAAGTTGAACCAAAAGAAAATCAATAAAACATCATGGAAAAGTAGTTAGCATGTAATTTTAAATTTAAATTAACACAGCAGTAGCAGTAGCAGATCTCTTTATTTTTTCTCTTTTCAGGGAGTATAAAAATGAGATAATTACAATTTATAAAACTCATGAATATTTTCCAAATCAAATGTAGGTTATTATGAGAAAGAGCAAGAAAAGGCCATTTACTCATATTTCTATTTTTTGATGAAGTGAAAATATTCCTTTTTATTTCTGTTTTTGTTTGTCAGATCTGCACACAATTATTATGAGTATCTATACCAATATTTTTTAGTAATACAGTAAATGCTAAAAGATTCTAATACAGTCAATGAAATATTTTCTATTTAATAACAGTGAAAAAAACAGTCTTCTATTCAACTTCTTAGACTCTTTGCTCTTAATTGATTTCTATTCTCAGTTTACATCATACTTCTAAGGAAAAGTCATAAAATACAGTGAATATCTAACATACAAAGATATTTTTAAACTAGAAGGCGTAGTTATACACAAAACAGGCTAAACCTCCCAACAAAGTACAAGACATAAACTCCTTTTCTTTTATATAAATCTATGGAGTGTTTTTCAATATAAGTTAATGGAAAACTCAATCTCTGCTCAAATATTATGGAGAATATTTAATAAGATAATCCAAGTAAGGTCATCATAAATTCTAGGTATAAATCACATTTTCAATAAATGTACACTATTAAAATAGTATTGCTATATTATGTTATGTACACCTTCAGAGAACTCCTTCAATATTATTTTATTTTTATATAGATAATGTATATAATTATCAACAGACATAATGTCTCTTTTGATCTTCAGTCAAATCACATTTGCCTAAAAATTCAATTCAATTTAAGATATATATATATATATATATATATATATATATATATATAGTACTTATTTTGTGCCATGCAGTTTTCTAAGTGCTTAAAATAAATTGGAGAATAAAACAAACAAAAAAAACCTCTGCCTTGTAATCTTGCATTCTAAATATACTTAAATATTTTCTCCTAGACTTTCTTTTACCTCTATTTCAATATAATTAGTCACATTAGTCATCTTCAGTAAAGAAGTTACTATTCTTGCCTTCCCTGATTTTGAAAACATCACAAGCATCTGAACTGAATTTCTAATCTTTTCTATACCTTCTTTTGCAATTAGTTCCCAATTCTGTTAATCATTTGTAATTATTTTTATACCCATCTTAGTAAATAGTGTTTCCTGTTTTTTCTTATCCATTCCTTTGTTATTTCATTCATTAATTTATTGCATAAGCACATATTTAACATTTGCACTCTGTCTAATACATCTTGCTTGAAATATTAAAAGTTTCCTAATTGACTTCCTTTTCTTTGCAGCCTTTTCTAATTTATTGCAAGATAAGTTTTTTTTTCTTTTAAAATTAGTTTCATCAGGGTCAGCATTCTTTCCATCAACTATCAATGACACCCATGCTTCAGAAGAATAAATTTCATAGTTGTTAACTGATAGCAACATCTTGATATTTTCTTGTCTCAATGCCTGTTTTAATTGTATTACCTTGTTTCTTTACAGGAACATTTATTCTGGTGGGACAGCCTCTTTTACCAGTCCTCAAATGCATCTTTCTAGTTTTCTCCTTTGCATTTTTTTCTAATGCAAAAATACTTTTCTCCTTTATCTATCTAAAGCAAATCAGTCACTCACCACCAAGCTTAAATCTTACCTCTTGCTTGAAGTCTTTCCTGTCCATTTCAATAGATTGAACTGTCCTTCTATTACATTTCAATATCACTAAGCACCTTTGTTTTATACTTAATCTTACACTGCTTGGGTTTCTATCTGTGATCTTCCCTATTAGTGTGATGTACACATCATAGAAGCTCAATATTACTATTAATTTATACTGCACCTTGTTCTTAATGAGGTTGATTCATAAAGATTGTAAATCAGATGATAATCAAAGTGAATAAAGATTATTAGATAAGAAATTTGGCATCTCAGGTAAATAAATGTTGAAGAAAGAAATTACAGATAAAAATGTGTACTGGGACAAGAAAATGTCAATCAATTGCCATAAATTTAATTATAAAGTCCAAGTAGCCAAGAAAAAGTTTCATGATTGATTATATGATTTGTGGTATATTAATATACTAATTGAAATATTGCTCAGAATCATAACTCTATTATTGAAACCAGAGACAGAATGATCCTATGCACCCTCATAGAGTGTGCAGTAAATATGTACTGAATAGTATCCTCAATCATGTACAATACCGAAATTAGTTACTTAATGTTTCTCTTTTTAATAATAGCTTTTCAAACTAAGATAATGAGGTCTGGTCAAAACATAACTCATTAGGGCCGGCCGAGTGGCACGATGGTTAAGAACTGGCTTTGGATGCCAGAGGGCCCTGGTTCAGATCCCACATATGAGGGCCAGTGACACTGCCCTCCACAAGCTAAGATGCTAAACAACAGCTCAACCTGGAGCTGGGCTGCCGTGAGTCGCCGGCGACGGTGTAGGCTGCAGCCCCTGTGGCAGTGGTTGCCATGGGCTACCGTGTGTAGCCAGCAGCCAGCGTGAGTGGCCAGCAACTGCCATGAGCGGCCATCCAGAAGCCGGTGACTGATGTGCCTCGCCTGGGAAGAGCGCAATGATGGTGCCAACTTGGGCCAGTGAGGCAACGTCCTCCATAACTAGACTGAAGAACAAAAAAACGACAGCAACTTTTCTGTTCCCCTTCCCCCAATTCCCCAGCACTGTTCCCATCCCCCAATTCCCCAATAAAAATCTTAAAAAACAAAACAAAAGAAAACATAACTCATTAAATAATGTTACACTGGGATTAAACTGAATCTGTTTCACTTATGCAGCTCTAATGTAGCATGCACATTCATAGTAACTTTAGAGTATCTATATGAGATGATGGGATATTGCTCATATTTCTCATTATTCTATAGTTTAAGGAATTTTCAACAGTAGTTTGATATCAATTTATATACTACATGCTGTCAGTAGTCGGAGTTAACCATATTTAAAGTGTGACTGTACTTTAAAAAAAGAATTCTTAATTGGAGAGGAAATTGCGTGAATGAAATGCTGTTGTGCTATGACTAAATGTTAAAATTGCTATCAATAGTAATATAATTTGAACTAAAGTTAAAACTTTATTAAAGTTTATAATTTGTGAAATAAGTGATGCAATAGCAACAACAATTCCTTAGGTGTAAAAGACTGAACAAAAACTCTCAGAGCATACTAACAAAACTGAGTATTGGGAAAAAAGGAGATGAGAAATTTAAGTATAATATATATTGCTTTGCTTGGTAAAGTTGATAAATATATTTAATTTCTATAAGCACTTTCAGATTGATGGCTAAAAGAAAAAAAATAGGGAATAAAATGACATGATAACAATTATTCTTCTTCAGTTGCAGGGTTGGATAGGGAAGATGTGATTAAAGAAAGTTATCCTGTAGGAAAAGATATCAAAGAAAAGAAACAGAAAACAAATTTAAAAATAAAAAGAATTGAAAAAAAAGAAAACAGAATACCTAAAGAAGCCTGGGAGATATAAGACTTAATAAATCAGTAAACTTATCAAGAGGAAAACATTTGAATATGTTTTTAAAACATATAAGAGATTTACTAAAAACAAATTGTCTCAAGAATGTTGAATGCAAATACTGTTCAAAGACACAGTAAATAAATGCAAAAAGTAAAGTGAAATCCTGGGTCAAGATATGAATATCTTACAAATTTAGAATCCATGTTAAAAAGCATCAAATCAGACCATGGAAATAACTTTTTAATATTTGAAGGAAACGATTCAATAAAAATATATAAATAAAATACACTTTATGCCACAATGAAGCAATAAAATATATAAAGAAAAACTGATAGAAATTTAAGGACATATGGAAAACAAACAAAATTATAATGAAAGGTCATCAAGCCATTGACATGTTTGTCATCAAAGAGAGAAAATTAGCCAACCTAATTATGGCCACACAAGCACATCTTGTAAAGCAGAGTCAGAGATGAGATCCTTATTTAAGGTAGAATAAGCAGTTGTTCTACATAATAGGCAATTAAAAAATATATTAACATTCACTTAATGTTTTTCTAAGCTAAATTCGAATGTCCCTCTGTCAAAAGAGGAATGTGAAATGGGCTTGTGTCAAAATGGCCACATCAAAAGCTCCTTATCAAATGTCATGTTCCTAGAGATGTTTGAGGTAAACCTGGTATTTGGAGATAATCTCAGTTTTTTTCACCTAGATTTATATCAGATATTTTTCTTTAGTCTTGAAATCCAATGTTTCTACCACAATTTGTCTGGTAGGAGATTTTTAAATAATTTTTTGTTAATAATAATTTTGTTTAGATTTTTCTTCATTTTACTGAAGTATTCTTTCATACATTCAAATACGTTCTCTGATTTACTTGTTAGTTCTTTTTTTTGAAGTCACATCTGTTACCAATCTGATGGATCAGCCTCATCTATCCTCCATGCAAATCATCTTATGTTTCATTAATTTATCTCTTTCTGCAGTGCATTCAATTGCAACTGTTTTCCACTTGGCTGTCTGTATCGTTTATTGTGAGTTTTGCCGGCAGCAGTGTTGATGTATTTGTCTTATAAGCAAATTCTAAAACCCTTTATCCCTTATTTTATAGATTTCATTAAAGATTTCCTTGAGAAAGCAGAATTACAAAAATGTATCTTCTTTTTCTGTGGTGTCCCCTTCAAACGTGTATTATCTATCATCTGTATTTAAAATATTTGCATAGTCTCATATATTTTATTTTTTTCTTATTCCTACCAACATTTGCAATTTTCAAAAAAATCTTACTGTTTAGATAGATTTTTTTCATGGTTTCACTCTCTATTTACCTGAGAATGATTTTAGTCTTCTTTGTGCCATTAAGGGTGCCTGAATGCCAATAGTTTCTCAAGACCTGTTCAGCTATGCAATTACTTGCAGCAAGCGTTAAAAGACTGGGTTTGAGGGTAGCAACATAAGGGAAATTTTTCACTCTGTGCACTTTTTGTGAGTGTGTTAAAATCTCTGTGTTGTAATTTGCTGAATTGAATTTAAGTCCTGTCTGTAAGGAAGTAACTTTCAGGTTTATGTTTGGTCATTCTTTTATGTTGTGTTAGCCTCTTTGGTGGGAGGTTGAGTTTGGGAATGTTCATAATACATTGAATTTCCATTTGGTTTCCCACAGTAAACTGCAAATCTAATGCATGAAAAATAGAGAGACAAGGTTGAAATATGCCACCAACTTTGTTAATGAGAATAAATTAAAGTTGCAAAGCAATCCATTAAAAATAATTAGCATTAATCACAAAAATGCAACATTGTAAAGCAATGGCAAAAGGCTGAATTTACAATAGGATGTTTCCACAGTAAAATAAAACAGTTAAACATAGTGTGTGGAGTTAGCGTTTGTTCATTACAGCAGGAGTCAGGCTAGAGTAAAGAAGACCATGTTTTAAGAGACCAGCATTATTAGTTCTTATTAAAAGTCTAGGTGTACCAGGCGTCTAGTGGAGGTTTCCTTGCATTTGCATCTTTGATTTAAGCCAGTACCACAGGAATAAAAAACTGCCAGTTATTTTTATCTGAACGTAGCTTAGTCATTAATTTTATAATATGGTTGATGTTTATATAGGTTTTCTTTGGTTTGAAGATACTTCTATTATTAGTATTTTAACATAGCTATAATATGTGACAAAATATTGCTCCCTGAAATATAAATTGAATGTTGTATAATTAGTGTCTTTTCCTACTACAATATAAGACATTCCATTTCTATTGTTTAATAGAAACCTAAATACATAAAAACAATAAAAAATAATTTGAGCTTATCTATGTAAAATTTTAGTAAAAAGAAAACAAACATGTGTCCTGACTTATGGGATCAGTCAGTCTACACCTGTACGGATGCTGGCTCTAAGGTCCCTCACTCACCAACCTGTGAGTGGATATCTATGGATGTGAAGCCAGGAAGCCTACAAAATAGGATTTTTCCCAAAATGAGGAAATATAACTTTGAGAGAGCAATAAAGCACAATCCTCAAGGGTTGTAAGATTGGCAAACTCAGTAGTGATGCAGATTTTTAACTCATTCCCTCCAGGTAAAACAGACATCCAATGACCAAAATTTACTCCAGAAGAGAAAACTTAACCAGATCAGTAACAATGGAAAAAATTGAGAAGGATATTTTTTTAAAAAAGAAGAAAGACAAGCATTCCCCAGGCCCAGATGGGTTTATAGGGGATTTACACGCAGCCTGACTCCAAGGCATTTGGCATCTCTCACATAGAGCATGTAAGCACTTTCATAATGTAGCTGTTTCTAGGGACTGCCAAACTTAGAACTGTTTTTCCCCTCCGGGTCAGGGCTCATATTAATTCTGAAACTGTAGTGAGGCAAAAAGTTTTAGAATTCTAGGGGACAATTTTTACTGTCATTTTATTCACCATGATGACAGTCGTAAGAAGCACTGGGATATTTATTCACACAGATTCCAGCCCTCTGTCAAAAGTAAGGTTTCTTCCAATGTACAGAGAATCCTGAGAAGATTTGGCTCAGCTGGTCAGTGGGTGGACACAAGGAGAGTCTGACCTCGGCCATAGACAAGTTGTGTGAGTACCGCCGGGTGACTGTTTAGTGGGGGACAGAGGTGTCCCGACCCCTTTTATTAACTCCCTTAGGGTCGACTTGCGGGACTGCAAAGGTATCTGGTCATAAATTTTTTTTCACTGAGGGCAAGTTTATCTTCTCTGACAGAATCATAAGCAGCCAGTCAGTTCAGTCTCCAAGCAAGGAAACTTTGAGCCAGAGATTCTACAGATTCTACATTTTCTGCATTCTCAGTGGAGTTTATCTTCTGGAAAAGAATCACAGATAACTTACTATAATATCCTTAAGAAAAATAGACATGTTTAAACTCATCTGCTTCTCAAGGAAAGAAAAAATATATAATGTCATAAAAATAAATAATATCTTAAAAATATATAATGTCAGAGGGTCTTAGAATTTTTCTGACCATCTCCCAGAACACTGACTCAAGCCTAATTCTCAATTCTTAGTGCCTGTTTCCCCTTTCCCTCTCTATAGCATGCTCCAGCAGGCTGTCTCTCACAATTCCTGCAAAGGTAGTGTGGTTTTGTCTATGTCTGAATCTTGGGCTAACAATAGCTGCTTCCTATCCACCTAGTCAGCCTTCGAAACCCACCTCAGGAGCCCTATCTTCTGAAAAGCCTATTCTGTCATTCCCTCCAGACAGCTAGTTGAACAAGCCCTCATCTGTGGTGCCGTTGTGTCTTGTACTTATGTCTGTGATTACACTTTTTACTGCATTATGATTATTTGCCTGTCTTTTATTGCCTTATAGGCAGGATCTTTGTAGTACTTACTTCTGTTATCTCTAACACCTAGCAGAATGCAGAATAAATTATAGGTATTCGATAATTTGATTGAATTTAATTAAATATCTTAGCACCTGCTGGTATATAAGGAAGCAAAATGGAAAAAATTATGAAATCTTGCTATTGGCAACAACATGGATGGACCTAGAGGGTATTATGTTAAGTGAAATAAGTCAGAGAAGGACAAATACAATATGATTTCACATATACATGGAATCTAAACAACAAAAAACAAAGCAAAACAGAAGCAGATTCATAGAGAACAAACTGTGGTTGTGAGAGGGGAGGGGGATGTAGGATGGGTGAAAAAGGTGATGGGGAATAGCAGGTAGAAACTTCCAGTCATAAAACAAATAAGCCGCGAGAATGTAATGTACAGCACAGTGAATATAGTCAATAATGTAATAACTTTGTATGGTGACATATGATTACTAGCTTTATCATGGTGATTGGTTTGTAAGGTATATAAATGTTGAATAACTATGTTGTACACCTGAAACTCATATAATATTGTATGTCAACTATACTTTATAAATAAGTATTAATACAACAATAAATTCCCCAAAATAGGTCAAAGATAGTTTTTGTTTGTTGTTATTTTTGACCAGGTCATGCATTCAATCTGAATGAAGTTAATACAGAAAGATGTGTTTTTATTAAGCAAATATTATGTAGGAAGAGAAAAAATGGAAGATGTTTGTTCATTGAATCTACTAAGATTATAGTACTTACCATCTTCCAAGTATGGTATGAAGTAGCAGATGTGCTGATTCCATGTAATTTTTACTATAATCTTACTGGAGAGAAGGTAGGGGGCTCAATTTATAAATATAGAAACAGGATCAGACAGATATTTGTTCAAGGTCACTTTGGAACTTTGTCTAATCTGTCTAATCTCTATTATGTGCCTTTGATTCTCCTAATTAGGGTTTGTTGTGTCCACGTCATAATTTTGAAAATAAAAATTTGTATAGATTGGGATTAGTTTAATTTGGAATACATATTTTTAAATAAAAAAATACTTAGTGATTGTGAATTTAAAAATTTCAGGTAAACTAATTTTAGCTTTTATCTGTGTATACTTTGATGAAAATAGGATCATACCATAATATATTTTGTGACCTGTGTTTTTGCACTATAGTATATTGTGAACATATTTCCATGTCGTTAAGAAGTATTCTATGGCTTCATTTTTAATATAATGTGGGTACATTTTTATTTATTCAAGTGTATCTAGTACTGCTAAATGTTTAATTTTTATTCAGGATTTCCTATTAAAAACATTGTTATAAAACCCTAATGGTTAATTTTTTGTACACATCTTGTGCAAATAATAATTTATTTGGACTACATTCCTAAAAGGGGAATGGTGATATTGCATGTCTCTAAAGTTTTCTCATTCCTACATTACATATCTGTGGCTGCTATAGATTATAAATTCCTCAAGGAATGACATTGTGATTTTTTTCTATATCGCAGCTATGCATTGTTGAGTGATTACATTTCACAATATCTTTTGTCCTGAATATTTATATTTAGCAGCTTATAGAAAAATGTATGAATAGCAAAAATATTAAGATGTTTGGTTTTAGTCTGAAAATTGTAATATATACATACATATATATGTGTATATGTGTATATATATATATATATATATATATATATATATATATATATATATACGCACCCACACACATATACATACATACATATGGTTGTAGGTCTGTAAACCTGTTCATCTGGCCTAGCTTTATTTTGTTTTTATTGTTTTTTTCCATCGAAATCTTTAAATGCATTTTTTTCCTTTTGAAGAATAAAATTTAGTTAAGAAAAAAAAAAGCAAAGAGGAAAACAAAACACAGGAAACAGTTTTATGCAGCAGAAGAGTTACATATGTTCAGTGGATGGTTATGGAATGAATCAGTAAGTAAAGCAATGGCGCAGTAGATGGAAGAATGAAATTGAAGCAGGAGAAAAATATGTCCATATCTTTCCATGCAGCAGATGCTTTCCTGTTTTCCTTCTCCTGTGTTAGGAGTTAAAAGCCTGTTGCTCGATGGAAAGTGGAGAGAGAATCCTGGGGGAGGAAGGGTTCGGATATTGCCTAGGGCTAAATAAAGTCTCCACACTGGTTATATCTTGTCTCTTGGAAGCTGCCTGGTTCTGTAATTTACCAAGTTCTGATAGAAATGAGACTCTGAAGCTGTCTTTATCAGCAACATCTTTTGACAAATAATGTTAAGTTTCAGCAGTTAAGTTTTAAAATCCTTGACTTCTTTCTCAGCTTGAACTTCTCACCCCCTCCGTCTTCATATCTTTTAAAACAAATTTCCTGTCAAATTACGATTTACTTTATATTCACGTTTAACAAGTATATAGGCCTATGACTAATCCAGAGATAATTTTAGTGCCAGTCTTATTGACAAAATTGAAATACTGAAATGGAAAAGTGTACATTCCTACTCTCTGTGCCCAATAATATTAACCTGTCACTTCAGTGCTGTATCAAATATTCCTTGGCTGCTTTCCTTAAATCAAATTTGCCCAAAGCCCTGAGAAATCACATTTTCATAAGTAACTTAGGCTACATCCACACATCCCAAGAGTGAGATTACCACACTGTCCCCATCAAAAACTTCTCTTATGTGATATTAAGAACTTTGAAAACTGACTTATGCTTTTCTGCTAAACTCATCCTCAGGATTTAGGGTAATTCTTAATTAGCTTCTTATGCTCTAGTTAACGTGCTAACCCGTGGAGCTTCCATTCCAGAGGCAACATGATGGAAATGTGCATGTTTCCCATATAAAAACTACCACAATAATTTTGTATGAAAGTTCAGCATCATAGAATGTATAGCAACTGTGAGAGCTATAAATGTGAAGAATTTGCAAAAGAGGAAGAAAATATGCATGAGACAATTTGCATCTTGTTACCTAATTTGAATTTTAATAGGCAGACTCCTACAATAGTGACATTTTTAAAAAAAGTATTGATTGAAAAGAGCCAAAAAAGGTATTACCAGATAATTACCCTAGAATTTAAAATGCACATTCCATTGTTTACATACAGTACTTTTAAAAAATCAGTACATCATAGAACATTCAGAGGTGAGAGCAGAAATGCAATATCAAATGCAAAATAAAATTATGAACCTCTGTATAATGGACTTTTTCTTTTCCATTGTAGAGCAGTATGACAGAGGAAACAGCCTTCAATGATCAAGGCAAATACTATACTGATAGACGTATCAAATGTAAAAATACAGATGTTTTATATAATGTTGTACCTTGTGGGTCAGTGCAATACACATGAAAAACCATTAAGAGAAAGAGAGGGCCTGAGAAAGAGAAAAACCAGACAGTAGAAAAAAGAGAGAAGAGAAATAATGCACATTAAAAGCATTTTAGAGCTTGTGATTAACAAAGGCATCAATAAATATCCTAAAGTCAATGTAAGACGATTTAAAAAGCTTTTAAATGCTCCTGGCAATTGGTAGGCCAATTACCAGCAAAAACCTTCTGAACACACAGGAAGAGTTCTTTTGTCTACGCAAACTGAAAAGCAAACTAAAAATGTGTTTCCTTGGTTTCCTGTGGTGAGTTCTGCTTCAAGTATAAAGAGAAATGTGTAACTACCTGACATATTACCATGAACAATGCATATATGCCTGCTCATGCCGTTCATTTATAAATTCTAATCAGAATAAAATCCTAGATGCCTAAACCTGGATCTCCAAAGGAGTGGATAAGAAAGCAATTTTTTATTTCACTAGAAAGGCTTCAGCAGATAAATGGTATGAGAACTTTGGTTCAAAACACCTGTTGAAAGTAATTGATTTTCTAACTGTTATTTTCGGAAGCCAGCAGCAGATAGCACAAAAGGAGAGGACTTTAGTCTTAGCTTGATTGTTTCTCTCCTTACTTAATACATACTTATATTAACTCTGATATATATATATATATATATATATATATATATATATATAGTATAACACAGATATATATTTACATGTGTATGTATGAGTATAAATATAAATGCTTTATATTATTTTTGATGATGCTTTTTCACGTCTGTGCTTTCAGAGGCTCAGTCCCACACTAAGGCTCAAAAGCCCTGAGAAGAAAGGATGAGGCAGTTCATGCAGTAGTAATGAAGCCCCATTGCCCATTGCCATGGGGGAAAGAGATTGTACAAGATTAGCCTGAAGCCACAGATTGGTGATTTTTTCAATCCCCCTGTCACCTCCTTTTCTTCCTTGTGTCCCTTCATGTCCCCATATCTCACTTTTTCTTTTTTTTGGAAAAACAATTAAAAAAAATTAAATATATGGAATTGCTTCTGTTGATTTAAACAATTGAAGTTTTCAATCCTTTTCAGAACTATAGTGTAATTTATAAAGACATTCTACCCACTTCTGCTAGCTAATCAAGAATTATGTGCATAAAAAGTAGTTGCAGATTCATTAAGATTTCATTTGAAAAGGAGAACTTCTAAATATTGGGTTGTCGGAAAAGTCATGATGTATTTTTTCTATGTTTTTCATTGCAAAAATGCGTCATGAGTTTTCCGGCAACCCAATAGTTGATCATATCATATCCAGTGAATTGGTAATTCCAGACTATTTTAACACTAAGAGATTAAAGGATTACTGAATTCAACTGGATCTACCCAATGACATCCTAAACTCCTTCAGAAAAATGTATAAATCCAATATTTGAAATGTTTTATCAGGGTACAGTAGGGTTTAAGTACTACAATTAATCTGTTAATTTAAATATCATTTTTGTACAGTAATAAAATGAAACATAACAAAAATCAAACCAAAGATAACCTCTCATCACCTCAATAAAATATTTTTATAATTGAACAACAAAAATATAGATTGTGTATTAGATACTTATGGGAGGAAAAAAAGAAAATATTGACTATAAAAATTAAAAATATACCAAATAACATGAGAGAATTTGTAGAATATTTAGGGTTAATGTTATACAAATTTATTTTTATCTCTACTTTCTGGAGGTTTCATGTGGTTTTTATTTCATTTAACCAACAAATACTGGTTTAAATATTGTGGGTCATATTCTCTTGTCAGCTTCAAGGAGGTAAAAGAAAAATGTACACTTCAAAACAATGCTTTGAATGAAAAGATAATTTTGAATATATATATATATATATATATATATATATATATATATATATATAAGCTTTTATTTTTACCACTGTGTTATGTGGAAGTTGTATTTTTATGAGATGTTACTTTTCACTTTTGCTCAGCTTTACTGAAAGCTTATCAAATATAAACTTGTTTTAAATGTTGTTACTTTTTCTACAGCCTTTATTTTGTTTTCTTTTTCTCAACCTACCTTTCAGTCCATAACACGTTTACACTGCCTCTGGTCACATGAAATCTGTGTTGCTTCAGAGTTCCGTACCAGAATTCCATACCAGAGTTCCAAGAATAGCCCCTGAGCGACCTGCACCTTGGAGTTATGTGAACTGTGTAATGCAACTTCTTCTGTGATTGTGTGTCGGGCTTATGAGTGATGTGTCTTCAAAGAGATATTTTTCAAACGCAAAGTGCATACTTACTCTCCAAGGGTAAGTTTAAGCAGAAAGAGTAGCCTTGGCATATCCAGTGCCCTGCGCTATTGCAGATCTATTCCAGAATAAAGGTGAAAGTTGAATTGAAAGGACTTATAACTCTTCTAGTTTATTATTTTACTATTAAATGCTGATTTGTCTTCAGGCAGTACCTGTTCCTGCTGTAAGATGAAGCACCATCGTACTATATATTTTCCTGTTTGTCTATTCTCAGTACAGAAATATTTAGTTATAATCGTATTTTTATCTACTTAAACATTTATTGATGGCTTACTGTATACAGCATACTCTGCTTCATGACAGAAAATAAAAAACATAGAAAATTTTTAAAAATTAATATTCAATCTCGTATGTTTCCCAATATACTAAAGTAAAATACAAGATTTTGCAAAGGATTTTCAAAAAAAAGGCACATTTTGTGTAAAATGTATATTAACCCTACAGATAAAAATCATGTGATAGGAGAAAGGGATAACATTTGTCATATGTGATCAGGGACGTCTTCCTGAAAACGGTGGCCTTTGTTCTAGTCCTTTTTTTGGCAAAGTTTGAGCAACAGCTAACTGTTAGTATACCAGATGTACTTTTCTCTATTTATGCTCAGCCCTTCTTTCCTGAATCATTAGAACCAAATAGGTAGCTGCGATGGTTAACCTTTTGTGTCAGCTAGACTGCACCACAGGTGCCTGGATATGTGATCAAGTATAATTCAGGATTTTTCTGTGAGGGTGTTTTTGGATGAAATTAACATTTAAATTAGTGGACTTGAGTAAAACAGATTGCCCTTCCTAATGTGGGTGGGTCTTATCCAATTAGTTGAAGGCCTGAATAGAAAAAAAAAAAAAAAGGTTGACCTTATCCTGAGTAGGAGACTATCTTTTCTGCCTGCTTGCCTTCAGACTGAGACACTCTTTCCTGCTTTTGAACTTGAACTGAAATATTGGCTCTTTCTGGGCCATGAGCCTGTAGCCTTTGGATTGGAACTATTGGGTTGTCAGAAAGTCATGATGCATTTTTGCAACGAAAAACATAGAAAAAATATGCCATGACTTTTCCAACAAACCAATATATGATCAGTTCTGGTTCTCAAGCCTTTATACTCAGAATGGAGCTACATCATCAGTTCTTTTGTGTCTCCAACTTACTAACTCAACCTGCAAATCTTGGGACTAGTCACCCACATAGTTGTGTGAGCTAATTCTTGTATTATCACTTCTCTCTATATGTACATACCCTATTGGTCCTATTTTCTCTGGAGAACTCTGACTAATATAGTAACATAGTAACTTTGCTTCATCCTTATTATCATTCATACCTGAAGATATTGCATATGCTAATTAACCCCTGATGTGAAGTGAGGGAGGAAGTTATAGCAGGATGACAAATTTCTTTCATTCCAAATCTCTGATTTGATTTTTAGTACTTTGTCATTTTTTTTTTCAAGGATCATGTGGAGAAAGAGGAAATAAAGTCATATTTTTACCACTCTACAGTATATGTGTAAGATTCTTATTGCCACAATGAATCTACATAATAAACTTACTTATGCATTCATTCAACAATATTTTCAACACCTATCCTATTCTAGGCATCCTCTATTTCCTCAGAATACAGAGGGAAACAAAACAATGTGGCAGTTGCTAGGGACAATATATTTACTGAGAAAAGGTAATGAAAGACGTAGTGTGATTAATCAATAATTAAAAGCTACATATGAAAGCTAGAGGGCTCTCTTAGTGTCAAGGACTGTGGAACCTGAGGTTTTACCCTATTTGTAAGGTAGTATATTGGCTTGCCACCATTTCATGGAAGCTGATAGGATCCATGAAACTCCTGGGTCAGAAGCAAAGGATGGTTTCTTATTCAACAATGAAAGTAGCCAGAATATAAACATTTTTGCACTAGTTCCCTGAGTCCCCATTCCCACAGGTGATTCAAAGAATTCCAGGTGACATTAGCATATGCAATCGGTTGTGTTACAGAAGAGGAATCTATGCATAGGGAACCGAGATATTTTATAATGGTCTTTAACTATGTCTGCCCTTAATTTGGGAGGGAGACAATATGTATCTTTCAAGGCTGCTAGCTATCCAAATATCATTAGTCTGGAACAAAGGGTAGTCATTGCTTTACTCTCACAACATGCAGAAGTGTGAGACTCATGGAGAAAATTTTGTCAATACTTAGTAGCATAAAAGGATACATGTATATCCATCCTAATTTCTAAAGCCAAAGAGAAGAAGCAGCTGAATATTAAGCCTACGGCTTATTTATGAGAGAGAAGTTTGACTTACCAAGTTGAGTGAGCCTGTTATATTAAGGTCAGTGGCTTAATTGGGAAGATATGAGGGCCCTGAGATATGCAGTGGGAATATTGGGTTAATACACTTGACCTCTGGGCTCACATACATGGCCCACTCCTCTCTATTAAATACTGCTGTTAGCCCCTTTTTAACTTACAAAATACCATAGTATCCACTCTGTATTATATTCTCACTTCTTTTGACCATTAACCAATAACTAGATTTAAGTCACTCAATCTAGTCAGGCAACTGCAGGATTTGTTAAGAGAGGAAAGAGACTGTACCTGAATGTGCCTCAGTATCTAGTCAATATTGCAAAAAATTACACAGGATTGGATAACTGGAAGGACTCAGGAAACACCAAAGGATGTACTCATATATGATAAAAGGTACAGGATAGCAATAGAAAGATAAGCCAGGCTAAAAACAGAGATCTGAAGGTCAGCTGTAGCTTCCTGGCCCTTCCTCAGTCATACAAAATATGCTTCATCTTCAGATTAGGAATTACCAAGATATACATGAGGAAATTTGATCTCAGAGGTGCTGAGATCATCTATGTTCCACTTATCATATAGCTAAAACTAGGTCATGTAATTAAAGTACAAACCATCAATATGTACATTTCATTAAACAATGTAGAAGAGGTAGCATAGGTTGCCTCTGTGGGAAGACTTGACTTTCAAATACTACATTATAAATCAACACCTAGCAGATTTCATTCCTATCTTGACCAAGTGTCAGTACCATGGCTCCAGATATTTCTGAGCATAAGCATAGAACTAGCACAGACTCGCTACAAGTTAAATCGTCCTTACAAAGTTCACGTCTTACCGATTACCACTGGTCAAATATTCTTAATTACAAATACTCAACATCATCTTTTTTTTTTTTGCATCTTTTACAACATTTTTAAAACAAAAGAAGCAGGATATATATCTCAATCATATCTACAAGTATGTATTAACTAGTAAGCTACAGATACTACTTTAAACCAAAAGTCTGTAAATTATAGCAGATGGGCCACATCTGACTCACAGCCATATATTTTTGTAGCCCTGGAAATAAGAATATTTAATACTGGCCTCATAAAAAGAGTTTGGTAGTGTTCTCTCCTGCTCTATTTTCTGGACAAGTTGTATAAAATTGGTATAAAGTCTTCTTTAAATATTTGATACAATTCTCCAGTGAAACCATCTGGGCCCAGAGATGGCTTATTTGGGAAATTTTAAGTAAGAATTCAATAACTTTAGTGGCAATGGGACTATTAGATTATATATTTCATCTTAGTTGAGTTTGGTACCATTACTTCTAAATTGTGGAATTTATAAGCATGAAGTTTTTTGTAATGTTTTCTTATATTTTTAATGGGTACAGGATTTGTAATGTATACTCTGTTTCAATCCTAATATTGGTGATTTGTGCCTTCTTGCTCTACATTTTTGTCAGTTTTTTAAAGTTTTAGTCATTTTATTGATTTGGTGGGTAAAAAACTTTTTGTATTTCATTGATTTCCTCTATTGTCATGTTTTAAATTACATTAATTTCTGCTCTTTATTAATACCTCCCTTCTGCTTGCTTTGTGTTTATTTGGCACTATTTTTAAAATATTCTTGATGTAGAAATTTGTATTAATATGAGACATTTCCTTACTTTTTGAAAAATAAACTTGATTTTATAACAATTTTAGATGTTTAGAAAAATTGAGAAGATAGTGCAGAGAATTTCCATGTATTTTATATCTATTTTCTCTATTATTAGCATCTCACTTTAGTGTGGTGCATTTCTTTTAATTAGTGAACCAGTATTGATACATTTTTTTTAAGACTTTTTATTGGGGAATTGGGGGAGGGGAACAGCGCTGGGGAATCCAGGAAGGGAAACCGACAAGTTGCTGTCTTTTTGTTCTTCAGTCTAGTTGTGGAGGACATTGCTTCACTGGACTATGTTGTTGTGTTGGTATTATGAACATTGCACTCTTCCCGGTGACGCAGTCACTCACTGGCCATTGGACAGCCACTCACAGCGGCTCATGGCGGCTCACAGCAGCTCATGCCAGCTGCTGGCCAGCCCAACTGCAGCCTATGCCATTGCTGGTGACTCACAACAGCCCAGCTCCAGGTGGGGCTGTTGTTCACCATCTTAGTTGTAGAGGGCGCAGCATCACTGGCCCTCATGTGGGATCCAAACCAGGGCCCTGCTGCTCAGAGCTGACATCCCAAGCCAACTTCCAACCAACATGCCCCTCGGCCGGCCCTTGATACACTTTTATTACCTATAATTCATGCTTTATTTGGTTTTATTTTTTTAACTAGTGTCATTTTTCTGTTCCAGCACCGCATTTAGAATACCATATTACATCTATTTGTCATGTCTCCTTATGCTTCTCTCGGCTGTACAGTTTCTCAAGTTTTACATGTTTTTGATGTTTTTTTGATGAGTTGACAGTTTGGAGGAATACTGATCATTTGTCCAGCCAGAATGCCCATTTTGCCAGGGTTTGTCTGCTGTTTATATCATGATTAGACAGAATTTATGGATTTTTAGGGCAAAGACCATAGAGGTAAAGTGCCATTTTCATTGCATTATATCAAGGGTACATATTATCAATATGACTTATCTCAGTTGATCAACCAGTAAAACCATCTGGATCTGGTGTTTTCCTTTGCAATTCCTTTAATAGATATGGAACTATTGAGATTATCTATTTCTCCTTGTGTAAATTTTGGTCATTTATGTCTTTTAAAAAATTGGTCCATTTCACCTAATTTAGCAAATTTATGGGCATAAAATTGCTCATATTAATCCTTTACTATTCATTTAATGTTCATGCAATTAGTAGTGACAACTTTTGTTTCATTTCTAATATTGGTGTTTTGTGTCTTTGCTATTTTTTTCTTAGTTAACATAGCTAGGTTTACTAATTTTGTAGTTCTTTCTAAAGAACCAGCTTTTGATTTAATTACGGTTTTTTTCTATTATTTTTATTGTTTCCCTGTTTCAAAGTTCATGTATTTATGCTATAATTTTTATTATTTTGCAGCTTTTTTTTTGGCTTAAATTATTCTCTTTCTGGTTTCCCAAGGTAGAAACTTAAATTATTGATTAGTTTCTACTAGTATATGTGTTTAATTCTCTAATTTTTCATCTAAGCACTGCTTTCACTGCATCCTAAATTTTTTGATGTTTATTATTTTCACTTAGTTTGAGATATTTTTTAATTTCTCTTGGGACTTGAGTTTTTAATTCATTATTTAGAAATGTGATTTTTAATCTCCAAATATTTGGGAATTTCTCACTAACTTTCTGGTATTGATTTATAATTTAATTCAATTGTGGTTTGAGAAAATACTTTGTGTGATTTCTATTTGAAATTTGTTCAATTTTATGGCCCAGAATTCAGTCTATCTTTTTTTTTTTTAAATTAAATTCATTGGGGGGATGACAATGGTTAGTAAAATTACATAGGTTTCAAGTGTACAAATCTATAATACTACATATATCACATTATGTGCTCACCACCCAGAGTCAGTTCTTCTTCCATCACCATATATTTCAGTCTATCTTTAATGCTTCATATAATCTTGAGAAAAATGTGTATTCTGCTGTTGTTGAATGGAGTGTTCTATAAATTTCAATTAGATCATGTTGATTGATAATGCTCTTCGGGTTAGCTATGTGCTTACTGATGTTCTGCCTGCTCAAGATATTAATTACTAAAAGAAGTGTTGAATTATATAACTATAGTAGTGGATTTTTCTTAAATGTTTTCCTTAGGCGTTTAGCATCCTTAGGTGCTTTCCAAAAGTCACCTCTGACACAAAGCCAGTTGTGGTAGAAAGGAGCAGTTTATAACTAACAAGATACCCATTTCACCTTTATGCTTCTGAAGCATTTTCAAGAACTGAGAACAAGAGACCAAATATTAGGACAAAAGTTGCTCTCATTGATCTTATCGCTCAGGAAATTCCAAGGGTTTTGGGAGCTATGAGCCTGGAACCATGGATGAAGACTAAATAGATATGAGAAAAATGGCAACCACACACATAGACTCCAAAAAACTCTCCTGTAAGGTAAAAACTATATTGTTTGATAATTTTAATTCTGGCAGTGACTCATAAAAACATAATCTTTTTACTTGGTGCTGGAAAGTCTCAGCCTGAGTACTTGTTTGCTAAAGTTGTTTCAAATTCTTTTCACACTTTGCCTGGAGGATCAGTAAAACAACTGTGTAGCCTCCACATCTGTTGAGCGTTAACTATAGAATCATGGATTTCTATTTTCTTTCCAGCTGTGTGCCCTATGAATCTGGGTTGAACTGGAGAAAGATACAAAAGAACAAGATACAATGAGATGCAAATAGCTGGATATTTAACTTCTTAGCATTACCAAATTCAAAAGCAGTCATGAATCTATATTTCTGCTTTTACAAATGTTTATTTTTCCCTTCTCATAATAAAGGTTTTGTGTTTGTTGTCAAAATTGTCATGCCCCTTTTTCTATTGTTTTCTCCTTTGTTGGTACTCTGGACAGAGCTGTTTTCTGTTACAGTACCCCGAGAAAGATGTCCATCTGTTTGAAATAGCTTCAAAGTATAAAATATTTATCTTATAGCAAGACAGGAGCTGCACAACAAACACTGATTAAAGTAGAAGTATTTTTTACTTGAGTAATTCAGCAGCTTTGCTAGTAGTATCAAAGAGACTCAGAAAATTCCATTTCTGTTAAAGAATATATTGTTGTAGATATTTATTTGAGAAACAAAATAGTATAAGGTAATTTCTATAAGATCTCAAATTGTAACAAGTAGTTATTATTCTCCTGGCCATTTTTTTTTGTCCAGGCCGATTTTTTTTCTTTTCTATTCTTGTGATGAGACCTATGAACAATTTGGGATACACTAAGCCTTAGTAAGTGCACATACAGTTGAAATATCAAGAAATAAATGAGTACACTCAAATAAGACATACAAATAAAATTTCTACCAGTCCAATGAATCTTTGTACCTAGTTTCTATTTTCTAAGTCTTATTATTTGATAAGCAGACCTCTAAAACTTCTCCATTCCCACTAATATTTTGTATTAACTCTGGTCAATAAAGTGCAAGTGCCAGACATTTCAGATAAATTCTTTCCAGGTGGTATTTCTAACATACTGTCAAGACTTGAGAGACTAGAGAGGTGTAAGAACTCACAGTTTAAACCTTTGAAAATCATCTGTTTAAAAGGGTTTGCTGAAGAAATGCTTTAAGAACAAAGAGCTAGAGAATTTCATTAAATAGAATTGAGAGATGTATCACTGGATCCTTGCTGTTTTTTCCTGTTAATAGCTAATTATTTCAATTTCATGGTTTCCTATGAGAGGAGATGAAAACATATATTGGAATATAGACATATGTATATAGATAGATAGATACATACATACATACATACATATATCTATCTATGTATACATATATATGTATATATATAAGATATAAGATATACATATATAATATATATATATATTATATATATATATATATATATATATATATATATATATAGTATAACACAGATATATATTTACATGTGTATGTATGAGTATAAATATAAATGCTTTATATTATTTTTGATGATGCTTTTTCACGTCTGTGCTTTCAGAGGCTCAGTCCCACACTAAGGCTCAAAAGCCCTGAGAAGAAAGGATGAGGCAGTTCATGCAGTAGTAATGAAGCCCCATTGCCCATTGCCATGGGGGAAAGAGATTGTACAAGATTAGCCTGAAGCCACAGATTGGTGATTTTTTCAATCCCCCTGTCACCTCCTTTTCTTCCTTGTGTCCCTTCATGTCCCCATATCTCACTTTTTCTTTTTTTTGGAAAAACAATTAAAAAAAATTAAATATATGGAATTGCTTCTGTTGATTTAAACAATTGAAGTTTTCAATCCTTTTCAGAACTATAGTGTAATTTATAAAGACATTCTACCCACTTCTGCTAGCTAATCAAGAATTATGTGCATAAAAAGTAGTTGCAGATTCATTAAGATTTCATTTGAAAAGGAGAACTTCTAAATATTGGGTTGTCGGAAAAGTCATGATGTATTTTTTCTATGTTTTTCATTGCAAAAATGCGTCATGAGTTTTCCGGCAACCCAATAGTTGATCATATCATATCCAGTGAATTGGTAATTCCAGACTATTTTAACACTAAGAGATTAAAGGATTACTGAATTCAACTGGATCTACCCAATGACATCCTAAACTCCTTCAGAAAAATGTATAAATCCAATATTTGAAATGTTTTATCAGGGTACAGTAGGGTTTAAGTACTACAATTAATCTGTTAATTTAAATATCATTTTTGTACAGTAATAAAATGAAACATAACAAAAATCAAACCAAAGATAACCTCTCATCACCTCAATAAAATATTTTTATAATTGAACAACAAAAATATAGATTGTGTATTAGATACTTATGGGAGGAAAAAAAGAAAATATTGACTATAAAAATTAAAAATATACCAAATAACATGAGAGAATTTGTAGAATATTTAGGGTTAATGTTATACAAATTTATTTTTATCTCTACTTTCTGGAGGTTTCATGTGGTTTTTATTTCATTTAACCAACAAATACTGGTTTAAATATTGTGGGTCATATTCTCTTGTCAGCTTCAAGGAGGTAAAAGAAAAATGTACACTTCAAAACAATGCTTTGAATGAAAAGATAATTTTGAATATATATATATATATATATATATATATATA
>NW_017732116.1:174104-179680 GCF_001890085.2 Hipposideros armiger
CTGGCCCCCAATGACTTCTTTCTTTACCTGAAGATAAAGGAAATATTGAAAGGAAGACATTTTGATGACATTCAGGACATCAAGGGTAATACAACAGCTCTTATGGCCATTCCAGAAAAAGAGTTCCAAAATTGCTTTGAAGGGTGGACTAGGTGCTGACATTGGTGCATAGCTTCCCTAGGGGGGTACTTTGAAGTTGACCACAGTGATATTCAGCAGTGAGGTATGTAGCACTTTTTCTAGGATGAATTCACAAACTTCATTGTCAGACCTTGCATCTATATGTCTCTGAAGTCTTACAGACCCTTAACAGCCTATATATTTTATTTGGTATCACCTTGAATACCTGTGCCCAACCTTCTCTTAGAGGAAGAGAAAGAGAGAATGAGGTGAAAAACAAAGTTTATTCCTGATTTTGCTTCTTTGTGGCCTAATATATTTTGGGGGTTGCTGTATGAAAATAAACAAGCTTCAGTTGTCACAAGATTTTCCGATGTTCTCTAAGCATGCAGCCTGAGGCAGCACTGAGGGTTGTGAGGCTGTGTATGGGAAGCAGAGTTTCCTACAGGCAAACAGCCACCACTCTTTTCTGAGCATCTCTCTCCTTCCCTTAGTCCACCTCCTCAGACCCCCGTTGTTGTTCCTTTCAGAGTGGTTACTCCAGTACCATCTATGCAGTTTGCACTGGAATCACATCAATAATTTACTTCATTTGATTTCTGAGTCTCAAATTAACAGCATTTAATGCTTATAATGTTTTGTTAGACTTGCAATAACCAACGCCACAGAACTCTACTTTAACACTGCTCCATACAGCCTCTATTCTCTTATGTCACTCATGGAAACTTACTGGATGGAGTACAGCAAGGCAGCCATTCTGGTTTCTAACTCAAAACCACCAGATAACTGATGCTGTTTCCACATTCACTTGCTCAGATCTCCCGGGGTATCAATTTATACTTCTCATGTCACAGTTGCTGTCTGTCTCCACCTGCTAGAACCAACACACACACACACACACACACACACACACACACACACAAAACATGTCTGCAATATCCCCACTTCCAAATATTCCCTCATTTATATTAGTTCTTGGAAAATTTAAAAACCTCCTTGCTCATATATTAATCATTTAGAAGGGACTGAACTCAGGCTGGGACTGAACTTGTGAATTTCAACTGCTTCCAGCCTCTGACATCACCAAACATGGCGCTTTCGACTAGAACCTGTGGCCTTTTATTGCACTGTAGGCACCACACCAAGAGGAAGGACCCTGTTGGGTCCCAACAGCTATAAACCAACACTCCTGACATTCTCCAGCTCTCAGAGATTCTTCTGGCCATTAACTCCTTTGACACCTAATTCCACTTCTTTGAGAGTTTGTCAGAGGCCCGGGAAGATCTCCACAGGCAACTGTTTAAAAGGAGAAAAGAAATTAACTGAGAGGGGTTATAATTCTACCTGTTTTACTTCGTGTTCTCTCAGCCTAAAGGAGAAAAAAGACAAAGCCATCTTTAACGTTTATAATTCATTTAGAGTATCTAGCTCGTTGACAAGGAGAGATATAGTGTCCTGAGAAGTGGAAATGTACCTGGAGTTAAAAGTTTCAGCAACCATGACATAATAGCATAAGGTTCTTAGAAGAATGGGAGTGTTAGAAGAAATTGTAGATTACCATAATTTATTAAAATGTCTGTTAGAAAGTCGTATCCTTTTTAATTGCACAAGATCTAGCTAAGAATCTAAAGGAGGGGAAACATTTGCCCTCTTTCAGCCCCCATCGCATCAATACTCTTTAATTTTATAGATTAGGATTACAAATCTTTATTGGCCAAATGCCAAGATAATTTAAAGCACCATAATCATAGGGCTTTGAGCTCTCAAAGGCATTAATGATCAAAACCGAAGAGGATGAATCAAAGTTTAGAGAGGGGTGGCTATGGACCTGTTCCTTTTCTTAATAGGAATATAATTAATTTTCCTTCCTTCATTCTTTCCCTTTGAATTCTTTTAAATCCCAAATGCTGGCATTGAGACAAACCTGAGGGCAGTGCCTGGCTCAACCTGGGAACCTTACTTTCAGTGATAGGAGCTGTACGAGTTAGGTAATGGTAGAGAGCATGTGAGCATGCTCTTACTTCATAAACTTCCTATGGGCGTGTGATCTCAGTCCTTGTGTCCAAGGAAGAAATCACAGGTCAGCTCTGCCCTAAACACTGGGATTAGCTTGCCTTTTCTGCTTAATCTTCTTATTCACAGATTTGCTCAGGACAGGCAATAAAAACTGGATTCAGGTTTTGCATGTTTGTTTAGGACTAGGCAAAGGAGGTCAGCCTTGCATCAAGGCCCTCAGGCCCAAGTTGTTTAGGGAGAAAGATCTCGGTTTCTTCTACTTTGTTTAGTGACATTTTATATTAGGGAATGAAGTTTTACCTAGTAATAAAGTGCTAATTTGTTCTGATTTGTCTCTCAGGGATACTGAAAGAGGAAATTGTTCATCAAGGAAAGGTTTTGGGAATTCCCATACGCCATGGGATCCTTGAATGCATGAATGCCATCTTTTTTCACAGGTACTAACCCTGTAAATGGTATTTTACAGAGATATCAGCTAGAGAAAGCAATTTTATTTATTCCAATTCATAACGAAAGGCTCGAACTGTGAGCTCCTTCAGTCTGTTCTAGCTGCAGAGAGCCTCTGTGACCCAGGTTATGCCCTTCCTTGGGCAGTCTGCATCCAGTCCCAGAGCAGGGTGGGGTAGACGTGTCCAGACATCTCCACCTGACATGGAGCACGCCCACTGGCAGTAGTCTAGAGGTCCCCACCAGGTTGGTTGTGGCCTTGTCAATCTGGCAATATTGTTTTTCCTCTGCTCAATCCTGCTGCTTCTCTGTTCCATTTAAAGGTTTTTATTTCTAACAAACCACTTGAAACCCAAACTCTATGTCAGCCTGTCAGCCTCCATTCTGGGGAACCCAACCAACCTATGAGACCATATATACGTGTGTGTGTGTGTGTGTGTGTGTGTGTGTGTGTGTGTGTGTGTGTGTGTGTAGTTTTTACTTGAAAGTAGAAGAAACTGACTTCTGCCCGAGGTNATATATATATATATATATAGAGAGAGAGAGAGAGAGAGAGAGAGAGAGAGAGAGAGAGAGAGAGAGATTCAAAATGTGAACAAAATGTGAATATGTGAATATTTTGGGGATCTTTGAAACCTCACCACCTTCATATTATTCAGTTTCTTTCAAACTTGCATATTATACCACTCTTGTAAGGCAAGGTAAGGAAAAATATTCTAGATTTCTTTGGTATGTGAAGTACAACAGTAAGCCATGTTAATGCCACACTTTATATAAAAATAGACTAATCTGTTTTTATTAAAATTATAATATCTATATGTAATTTTGCATACAAATTTGATAAATGCAAATTACTCTGGTTTCACCAAATCCAGATTACTCTGGATATCACCAAATGTAATATCACCAAATGCTCCCCATTTTAACATAAAATACAGAAATTAATGACTTACATGAATTTTGTGATATTACACAGAAACCAGAAGAATTTACATTTCTTCACTTGGAGATTATATTTTCAACTTAAACCCAACAAGTACTAAGAATTTCTTCTCAATTGCAGAGGTCTATCCAGACACAAAGTAGAACCAACGCAGTGTTAAGTAGGTTTTCTGAAATTGAGCGTGCTCAACTGCATCAGAATCATTGTAAGGTTCTATTATATCAGAATTTTATGCATGCACCCAGGGATTTGTATTGTGACAACATTTAAGAGAAATGCCAGAATAGAGGTAGTCAGTGGAGCTGCAAAACATCTTCATTTCTAGGTTGAAATGCAAATTACACAACCATCATTTTGCAGAGCTTATTAAAGTAAACCAACTTCAATAGTAACTAATAGATAAAAGGTGCACTGACATTCCAAGCAATTGTATGGGACTAAACACATTCTGTAATTAGTAATTAATACTGAAACAGATCAAAATGATATTTTAGTACAGATCATTATCACAAATTATAACTAGGACACACAAATGAGAATCAGATCTTAAAAAAGAAAAAAAAAGAGGTGGATAGGCTAGAGCAGATACTGTCCCTTATGTGTATTAAGAAGATATTAATATAATTAACTTTCCCTCCCCCTTTATTTTGCTTATCATCATTGAAGCCTTTTCTTTGTGCTCCAGGTATTCCTGATTTTATGAGTCTTGATAGGTGACGAGTCCATGAACTATTTGAGGTGCTGAATATACCAGATGGTTTTTCAACCTGTCTTGCAGCTATGTTCAGGTAGCACCTAGGCTCCCCCAAGCAGATCAACACCATATAGTGAATTGAGAATTATGAAAATAGAAGCAGAAACCAAAGAAAATCCTTTTTTCTTGGTTTTGTAGTTACAAGAAAATTAAGTTTCTGAAGCAGCAGCATCACTGAGGTGGGCGTTGGTGACAGCTATGCAAGTTGAAACATTACAGTCTCCTGTGGTGGTATGCTTACCACACTGTGCTACAGTCTAAGTTTGGGTTTGGTGTCTGTAGCCTCTGATCATGGTTAGAGGACCGCTCAGTGATTCTGAGAATGAACCAATCTCGATTTAATTAATTTTTTCTCTGTTTAAAGAAATCAGAGGCACTTCCAGCTGCTTATTAAGATACCTGACAGATGGATTCAATATAAGCATTTTTATGTAAATATTTTCTTATTAATGTGAAATTTAAAAATATGAATCTTTTATACATTCTCTAGTTACTGCTGATAGCAATGTTTGTTAAAGCATATTATAGATTATTCTTATTTTGTAGTTCAGTATTAATTTTTACTATACAAAATACTGCTTATACTTAGCTATATTACTCATTACAGTTATCGTCACATTACTTTGTTTAAATCTTTTAAGTATTTTGATACTCTGTGTAGAGAAAAGAAAAAGTAAATAAGTAGAAAATTGAAATGATTTCTCTGAGGTCTCAATGTCAGGAAATGGCAGAAGAACCAGGGTCTTCTGTCTACAACTGCAGGATTTGTAACCTATACTGTGTTGCCTTTAAAATAAGTTCCAAGGACCAAGGAAACAAACATCTGTCTAAAAGGAACTCTAATTTTTGACTATAGGAAATAAGATTCGGCAATATAGAGTTTAAGTTTAAAACTAGATATCTACATATCTAAAGATCATCTATACCTACATAGGTGGTCTGACAATTAAGTTCACGAACTTCTTGCAATGCTGTTGTTAACCTTTCTTGATATCAGAAGGATTATTCATTATGCATTTGTACTAATTGGACAAACAGTTAATCAAGTTTACTATTTGCTAGTGCTGAAAAGACTGTGTGAAAAAGTTAGACGACCTGAACTTTTCACCAACAATTCATAGCTCTTGCATCACGACGATGCACCAGCTCACAAGGCACTGTCTGTGAGGGAGTTTTTAGCCAGTAAACAACTGAATTGGAGCACCCTCCCTACTCATCTGATCTGGCCCCCAATGACTTCTTTCTTTACCTGAAGATAAAGGAAATATTGAAAGGAAGACATTTTGATGACATTCA
>NW_017732116.1:182452-204887 GCF_001890085.2 Hipposideros armiger
TGTGTGTGTGTGTGTGTGTGTGTGTGTGTGTGTGTGTGTGTGTGTGTGTGTAGTTTTTACTTGAAAGTAGAAGAAACTGACTTCTGCCCGAGGTCTTCTTGGTTGGGTCCTAGTTAGGGTGTTGTGGGACATAGATAATAAACCCAATCAAGCATTTCTGTTTCCTCAAGTTTTTTTAATTCCTTCCTCTGCATTATTGAAAGAGAATGTTAACCATGTAAAGTTACCATCATATGCTGTTTTTGGATCTATATTTTCATTAGCCACCCCAGACAATGGCCAGAGCAACAAAAGATTTAGGAACTACCGCATTCAATCCAGATTTACAGCTTTTTTTGAGACTCTTCCTGCCTGAGAAGGTTCAATAGCCTGAAGCCACTTGGGGAAGAGAAAGATATTTAAAGGGGATGCTGTTATCGTCATCCTATTAATAAGAATAGGTAGAGGAAAATCAATATGGCCAGTGCCTGTCTGCTTATGAAAATGTATCTATTTCACCAGATCTGGTTTAAGTGTTGGTAAATTTATTTTTTTTAAAAAGTGCACTGAAGATAGGAGTGGGAGAAGGAGGAGGGAGATGGATATTGAGGCTTTGAGAGTCGATTACATGTCTATCAGGGTCAGCAGGACCTTTAATAATAGATGATTGTGACACGCAAATTCCTATAAGAGCGACATCAGTGCTCATTTGTGAACATCTAGAAAAAGCTGTGGAGTCTGTAGTTATATTTCAGCTACATCAAGTATATAATTACTATAAAACATTAGCTAAATTTAAAAAAAAATAATTATACAGGCCCAATACAGCATTTCCATGCACAGGAGGCCTTGACCATGGTGTCTGTCATCTTGCAAAGAGAGCAGCAGACTGTCAGTGAAAGTCTCAAAGAAGACTTGACTTGTCTTGGACACTTCTTATGTGGGACAGGTAAATTAAACCTGGCTCTGTCCCACCTAAAACCGGATTTTAGGCTACTTTTTTGTTCTTATTTTTAAATTAATTTATTTTTCAAGTATATTTAACATACAGTATATTAGTATCAGTTGTACAACATAGTGATTAGCTATTTATACACCTTATGAAGTGATCACCCTGATAAGTTTACTACCCATCTGATACCATTCATAGTTATTACAATATTATTGACTCTATATTCCCTATGCTGTATATTACATCCCTGTGACTAGTTTTATAACTGGAAATTTGTATTTTCTTAATCCCTTTCACTTTTTTCACCCATCTCCCAAACCCCCTTACATCTGGTGACCATCAGTTTATTCTCTGTACCAATTAGTTTGTTTGTTTATTCTGTTCTTTAGATTCCACATGTAAGTGAAATCGTATGGTATTTGTCTTTCTGTGTCTGACTTTTTTCACTTAGCATAATACCCTGTAGGTCCATTCATGCTGTTAAATAGGTCACTTTAGAAGAGAATCAATAGAGTGTTTAATGTTGCAAGCATTGGCTTCAGTTAAATGGGGCTCTATTTTTGGTTCTGGGACACTCTAGCAGTGACACACTGGATGCTTTATTTGATCTCTCTAAATCTCAGATTTATCGCATATAAAATGGAGAATAGAACTAACAATTCTTTGGAGAATTAAGATACCACATACATAAGCACTTAATTTGGTGCCTAAAACAGTGTTATAATGGCTACTATCATGATCATTATTATCATTATCATAATCATCATTAGGCTATTACTAAGCTGTAGTGAAAAGGACACACATATTAGGGTTAAGCTGATCTGGGTTCAAATCCCTCTCCTACCAATTACCCATTGTATAAAACTGGAAAGATTATTTACTTTTCTCTGAGCGGCACATTCCTGTGTATTGAGTATATTATTACTCTATGGATTTGGAGTGAAGATTAAGCCATAATATGTCAAGTTCATGGAATATGTAATGCCTAATGATCTGAAGTTCCTGGCAATATTCATTTTTGTTCAAGTTGCCCATCAGCCATGTAAAGGGGAAAAAACAGTGCTTTCAATCTTTGAAACTACTACTACCTTACCTTGCTCAACATTTTCTTAAGTACTTTGTTGATATATCTATATATTCTTATCCACCCTCCATTTACTTTTTTCTTATATTTTTAAACATTTATCTTTTAAATGAAATACACAAAATTACAGAAAAACAAAACATATATATCCAACATAAAGATTAAAAAATATTAACATTTTCATATTTTTCGATGTCTAGTGTTCTCATTTTAAGAAATAAAGCATTGAAGGTATAGCTAAAGATTTTTCCTTTATCCCTCTGTGTTTTTTTTCTTCCCCAAAATAATGACAACTAAATGTATTAATGCCATTCATGTCTTTATACTTTATAACATGTATCTGTATTCATCAAATATACTATTGTTTGGTTTGTCTCTTGAAGGTTTGACAGAACTCATCTGAAAAAACAACTATATCTTCATGGTTACATTTTTAATTACTAATTTGCTTTCCTTAATATTTAGAAGTCGATTTTATTTACAACTTTTAAAATATGTTTTAAGATACAGTTTTCTACTTAAATGTTTGCTTAACCTTTTACTACAATGGGCATAAAGTTGTCTATGTAATTTTCTGTTTTTGTTTTTTTAAGCTTATTGGGGTGACAATTGTTAGTAAAGTTACATAGATTTCAGGAGTACAATTCTGTAATTTTCTTTCTTCACTCTATCTGTAGTTATAGTCTTCCTTTCATCCCATTGTTACCTATCTATTCTTTCTTCTTTACTTAGCCAAAATATAGACTATTGTGTTATTTTTCTTAAATTTCTAGATTATGGTCTTTGACAATACTGTCTTTGGTTTCTTTGCTTTCTATTTTATATGTTCTAAATCTTATTTTTCTTACATCCATCATTCTATATTTTTAATTTGCTCTTTCGTTCTTTTCTGCTAGTGTGACTTAAAATGCTTAAATCACTCTTTTTTTATTATTTTTTTTATTTTCTAATATCTACATGTGCTGTGATGATATAGCTTTCCCTCAAAGTCGAATTCTGTTAGGTCTCCTCTATATTAATACATAATGCTTTCACTTTCCTTTAATTCTAATTATTTTACTTCAATTATAATTTCCATTGCCAATTAGCTATTTAAAAACATGGTATTTCCAAATGAAAGGGGTTTTGATCTAATCTTTTTGTAGTTTTATTGGGATCACAGAATGTCATCTCTGAATCATTGGCATTTTTTGAGACTCTCATTGTGGCTTAGTACACTGGCAATTTTTGTAAATGTTCATGTGTACTTGAAGTGATATATTCTGTAAGTATTGGGTGCAATGTTCTATTTTCTATATTGTGACTATTCCTCCAATCTGCTTGAACAATCACTGAGAAATGTGTAAAACTCAGCTTCCGCGGGTGGTGAATTGTCCATTTCTCATTGTAATTCTGTCAAAATTTTGCTTTATGTATTTTGAGAGTATACAATTCATGACATATTGTTTGATAAATAGTAGACTCCCCTGATGTATTTTTCTTTTATTACCTAACTACTTTTTATCCTAAAAAACTATTTTTGCTTTAATTCTGTTTAATGAATTATGTTTTTCTTTTGATTCGTTTTTAACATCATATTTCTCTTTCCATCTCTTTAATTTCTACCTTCCAGTGTTATTTTGCTTTAGGTGTATGTCTTTCAAAGTACATATATCTATTCTGTTTTGTTCTTCTTAAAATATTTGTCTTTCAAGTGCTAAATTAAATTTTGTTCATTTGTATGTGTGTGTGTGTGTGTGTGTGTGTGTGTGTGTGTGGTTGCTGATGTATTTGGATTCATTTATATAATCTTATTTGTTGTGGTTTCTACATTTATTATCCATTTTCTATGAGTATAGTTTTTTCTTGACTGTGTTATATTTTAATTTTTGTACTTTTCTTTGCTGGTTTGAAAATATTACAGCCTATATTCTTTTAAGTAATTACTCTAAATATTTAGCATGCCTAAAATTAAAAAAGAAAAAAAATACATATATATATATATTTCCAAGATAATATATTTTCCCTTTCCTTAATAACAACAAAAAATCCTTTAAAATGTTTACAGTCTAAATTCTCCCTCATGTCTTACATTGTCATTTTTTTCTTCTCTTTAGTTGTGTATTATGGTGCCCTCCTCCAAATTTATTATTCCTATTGTTTTATACATCCAATAGTTAAGATTTTTAAAAATATTTTTATAAATTCTTTATGCCCTCTAGTTTTATTTGCAGTTTACTTATTCTGAGTGATTATTTTTTATTCTGAAGGACATAATTTTGTAGTTCTTCAAGCCAAGGTTTGAGTTGAAATAGTCAATATTTAGCCAGAGATATTTTCATTTTACCCTCTTGAGTAATAGTTTAACTGCTTATAAAATTCTATGTTGATAATTAGCTACCATTTGAATTTAATTATACTATTATCTGAACTTTAGTCTTTATTGTTCCTATTAAGAATTTTCCTTTCTTATACGGGTTGCTCTTTCACATATATTCTGTATTTTCTCTCTAATTGCTTTCAAGATAGTCTTCATTTTGATTTTGATATTTTATATTTTTACTTCAAAGTATCTAAAATTTAACTTTGTTAGAGATTTCTAATGGATTTGAATCCAAGGATTTGTATTTTTCATTAATTGTGGAGGTTTTTTAGCCATTTCCCTTTGACTGTTGCTTCTCCACCAGTAATTTCTAATATCCTTTGCATGCAGAATCTCTTTTTCAAGCCTCTCCTGGACCCTCCTCTTCTATTCTTCATGTGTCTTAGTCAACATTTAATGTTTTACATATTTTTTTCCTCTGAGATGCAGACTCCATTATTTCATCTTATTCTAGTTCACATATTCTTTTTTTAAGTTATGTGTACTTGAACATATTCATTGTGATTTTACTGTAACACCCTTATTTCATTTCCACACGCTTTCTTAGATTATTTTATTTATCTGTTGCTCGCCATATTTTTTCTTTTTCTTTATTTCTTTAATCACTTAAAACATTGTCTTTTATTTTGCTATTTTATTATCTTAATTGCTTGTGATACTGTTTAGTTTGTGTTTACTAGTAATTCTTAAGCATCATGAATTGTTTCCGTGTGTATCTAGATGTGCGTGTATGTATTTGACCTCATTTTTAGTGGAGCTTTATTGTGTAGTAGGTATTGTGCTCTGGCTAGACATGGGAAGTTCACCCAGTTTGAGTCAGCTTGACCTGCAGGATGTACATAGTTCATGAATACATTTTATGTTACTTTTTATCGCTTAGAGTTTGTTAAAACAATTGGGGAAGTAAATTTAATCCTGAAACCTACAAGAAGTATAGTTGATGTTTTTATTTCCCAGGGGGTTCTATTCCTGTAGCCAGAGTGTCCTTGTAGTCTCCCTCAGCCTGTGGGAGAACACTTCGTAATCACACTTAACTAAGTGCACTGATCCTTCCGAGTTCTGCCTTCATGCTTACCTACAGCTGGGGCTTTTGCTGTCAGGTAGGCATTAAAACCCAGTTCTTAGGCTGTTGTGGTCCCTAATAAGCAGTTGTGCAAATGCTAATCATTCTGGTTTTTAGTTCTTTTATATTTATGACAAGTGAAGATTGCCTTTCTTATTATTGGTGAGTGTATTTTTTTATTGTAATATTTGATGCAGTACTTCTAGGTGCTAGAACAAAGGACTTATTTTTATTATGTTAGTTTGCCATCATGCCTATCATTGGACTTCTCTTGATGAACTTTTATAAGGAAGCTAAAAAATGTGGACATTTGAGGCTATCTCTATTCTAATATGCTAGGAATTCCTTTAGGAGAAAATTAGAGACATATTTTAGTCATTTGTGTACTACCCTCAGAATTCCTGGCATAACCATATGTGACCATTACTGTTATCTACTTCATAATTTTTAAAAAATAAACTCACTAAAGCATAAATCAATCAATCACAAACAAAACCAAAATCTCAAATGGGTTATCCATCCTGGGTCTAAACAATAATAAATGATAAACTGTGGTCTTCAGAAACTATAAATTTTAGTTAAGCACTAAATTAGATATGTAATTGTTTTTATTAATTTTGTCTGTTTTACCACCTAAGTTCATATCTCATGACACTAAAGATTCATAGCACACTTCAGGGAATTGAGACAGTAAAAATTTTTATCACCTATAATCATAAAAACTAGGTGATTATAGTTACCAATGAGTTTATGCTGTATATTTGAATATTTATAGGTGATGTATAATGTGTTTGAATTTTAATAGTTTAATGAATGATGACTATCTTATTTTTATAATATATTTCATATTATTATATAATATATATAATTGATAATATTATATATAATTTATATTTTATATTATTGTTACCTTTAACCTCCCAAACATTTAGTTACGCTTGTCAGTTTTAAATTCTTACCTTACTCCATCTTTTTAATTTTTTGTTTTTAAAATGTTGAAATACTACCTATTGGTACTTGCTTTTGATTTTTCTTGTACTCTTAGATTATAAGCATGTTGAGGACTGAAAATTATGCCTTAGTCATCTTTGAATTCTCTATGATGTCCAGAAAAGTATTTTGGATGGAAATGAAACTCAAAGTTAAGCTGAAATCAATTGGTCCAAATAATCCAACCCACTTGGTATATAGATGACTTTGACAGTTACTGAGCAATTGTTTTCCATAGAATAAATTAGGTTCTGATTAACAGCACCATGTGACAAGCAATGTGTCTATAGATATGCATTCACATGGGAAAATACTAGCACTTTTAGTTTTATATGCATTGATTGCCCTTTCCTAATGTTTCTGTTATTTTCATTGTGTCACTAAGTCTATTAAGTTAAAAAGAAGTTGATGTATCATGTGTTTTCTTCCACCAAAATTGCATTTTTTCTTTCAAAATTAAATAAATGTTATTAGAAAAATATGGCAATGAACTATAATAATCTAATTCAGTTGCATTGTTACAGGTCATTATAAATCCCAATAAAATTATTTTTCCCAATGAAAACATTATTGAAAACTATGACTTGATCTTATTGTTTTGTCCACAGAGGCATGAAAACAATATTAAAAATAAAATTATTTTTCTGCTTTGCTTGTATCTTGTCACTTCCAAAATCCAATTATAAAGAAAATTGAACTGTGATAAAGTAAAAACACATATTAATTTATCAGTAGCAGCTTGTCCAACTTGTAGTGACAAATAAAGTTTTCTTAAAGTATACATTTCCTAAGAGAGGAAGCTTTCATTATAAAAAATTATAAAGTTATAGAAATTGAGTTATAATTTAATAAATATTTATCAAGTGCCTAGTACAGTTTAAGTATTATGTTAGACAGTATGGGTACAAAAGTAGCCCGACATTGCATGTGTTCTAAAAACGTTTAATAATGTAATGATTGGGATAGTAGAAGTTTGTATAGGTGTTCAAGTCAGCACAAAGGGGTAGGTTTTAATTCTGCTGTAGGAGTAAGATTCCTGTGACAAAGCATGAAAAGGAATTTGCCTCTTAGAACTGAGTTGTAAAAGTGTCTCTGGGAGAAAAACAATATAAAAATGCACTGACATATGTAACAGTATGACACAGGAGGTGAACTAAAGCCATTTGGTATTGCTTGATACATGGATGAGTGGGAAAATGCAAGAGATGAGTTTGGAAAGACAGTATGTGTATGTACCTTATAAATTACAATTTGAGGGCATGAAAAATCATAAGGAGCTTCACTTTTAAAATTGGGCATTTGTCAGTAGATATTGATAACTAGTCATAGCGTTTTCCTTAGATCAAGATACTGGAAACAGAAACAAAACTAATAAATTATTCTGAGAGGAAATATTGGCAATTATTTGGAGCGTATTCAACAAAAATTTGGAAGTATGCCCTGGTAGTTATGTAGATGCCTGCAGTGGCTGGTAAAATATTTCCTGGGACTGGTCTAATAACATTTGACCGACAGGCATTTCACAGAATGTGTTTGCTGTCAACTGACAAGATGAAGAATGTACAATAGAAGTCTACATTGTGTTACCTTGATTAGAGATAAGAAACACTAGTGCAATTATGTCAACTCATTTTAGATATACTTAACTATTAAAAGAATGTGTCAGCCATTAGAAAATTTATCTTTTTAATAATTTATTTTCATTTATTCCATAATTTATTGAGTACTTGCATGAATATGTGTGCATGTATAGTAACATGGATGGATTTAGTCTTCACTAGTATCAGTTTTGTAAAATATTATTTTCAGTTTTTAAAATTATGGTTTTTATAATCAGGATTCCCACAGTTTAAATTTTGGCTTTGCTCTTAGCTAGGTATATGAACATGAGCAAGTAATTTCATTTCTCTAAGTTTCAATTTCTTCATTTTTACAATAGTGGTGCATGTACAATAGGGATATGTGTAAAAACATCAGTATCTTGTCCCCCACATAGCAAATGCTGACCAAATTCAATATTATTATTATTATTATTATTATTATTATTATTATTATTAAAGCTTTGTGCAGAAAGAATATTTGCAAGTCCTGGTGATGACCTATTACCAAAAACTATATATCTGCAGAAGTCTATATTTTGTTAATCACCCATACCATAGGTAAAAAGAAAATAACTTTCTGCATATCCTCTTCTTATTTACACTTTCTGAATGTACTTCTACAATTAAATCTCAAAAGACAGTATAAGACATGATATTCTGTTAACATACTATATATAAATTTTGTTTGAATTAGTCATTTTAATAATCTCAAGGAGCTTCCAATTTATCAGATTTTATGGGATTACTATTGATATTACCTCATAAAAAGCTAATAAAAATCTTACCCTTGAATTAAAAGAAATTTCAGTTCTGTTATTTTCTTGTTTATCTTTGCAGTATTAGTCGTATCTTTAATCTTCAGTTACTTTGCAGGGATCTTTCTAAGTAAATCTACTTGGTATGGTTGAATTTAGTTAAAATTTGATATCATGATATGTAAATCCAATTACTTAGCACACATGGAAACTTTAATGTATAATAGTTCATCAAAGTTCATCAACAAATTTGCTATTCTTGATTCTTCTCTGTATACATTCATTCAGAAGTATTTCTTGAGTGTCTATTAGATGACCAGAACATATTTAGAAGCAGCATTGAAACACACAGCACGACTTCTGTTTGGCAGAATCATCAAATTAAGAAATAAAATATATAATATTTTATTTAGAACTTAAATACTATGAAAAAGAATAAAACCAGGGGAACATGAACGGGAAGGTATGTATGATGGTGTTGGTGGGAGTGGGAGATGGTGAGTAGTAGCACTGGACAGGGAAGTTAGGGAAGGCCTCCCTGAGAAAGTGACATTTAAGTAATGGTCTCAGGGAGTCAGGGGAGTGAGCCTTGAATAGCTGAAAAAAGCAGAGAGGATAACGCTTCAGTGAGAGGCATGCTCTGGGTGTTTGAAAACAAGGTCAGTGTGGTTGCAGCAAAGTGAGGAAGGGCTAGAGAAATAGGAAGCAAAATCAAAGGGCCTTGGTGGGGAGAGATGGTGGAGGACCTCCCAGGCCATTGTAATGATTTTGGCTTCACAATGTTGTTATGAAACTTCCAAATAAGGTCATCATATACCATATGGGCTACATGACTGGATGATATTTGGACCTATTGAGAGAGGTAGTATATATACAGTAATTAAACAGTAGAAATTCAATTTCTAATGGTGTAGATAAAAATTAAATATAAATAAAAAGTTGTATTTTCTAGCTTACTGTGTAATTGCTCTATGCAGTGGAGTGAGAAGTGTTATATTCCATTCTGCAGCAGTTATGTAGCAATGGAATGAGCTATGACAAAAGTGCTTTGCTGTGAGCCATACCGAACTCTTTGAATCCCAAAGATGAAGAGGAGCAGTCAGAGGAAAAGGAGTAACACATTTTTTTTTAGCGATCTTTTAAGAAGTCAAATTAAATCTGCTGACTACACCAACCCCTACCTTTACCCTTCAGCAAATATTTCTTTAACAAATAGTTGTTTGTCTCATTCCCTAAGACAAAGGATAAGAAAGCAACAATGGCCTACATACTACCAGGTAAGGGGATAAAACAACACAAGCAAAGGCTGAATCATCAGAGAAATTGCTCAGAAAACTGGAGGACATTAGACAAACAGCTGCATGTCAAAGAAATGCTGTCTTTAAAGAGAGCCTAAATGTTCATGAAAAAAGTGTAAGGCAAGAAGGACCTGAAAGGCAAACTAGCATATTTGAGGAAAAAAACAGAAGATAAAACTATAGCGATGAAAGCACATTAAAGCAACAACAATTAAAAAAAAAAGAGTGAAAATACAGCAAATCACAGGGGACAGGCTTGACTAAATCATAGAGAATGAAATGGGAAATAACGGTGATTGTAAAATGATTCTAAAGATGATGATTTATATAGAAGACAGACAGAAGTGATCTGACTTACCCCCAGTGAGCCTGAATAAGAAACCAGTGAGAATAGGAAAAATAAAATCCAAACTATAATTGAATAAAACTTTCCTGCAAGAAAAAAACAAACGTGAATTTCTTACAGAAAGGGCTTAGATTATGCTAGAAAAAATAATGTGAAATGATCAACGTAAGTACATATTAGAGAAATTTACTATACTTTTAGGATGAATAAAATGTTATATGACTTGCAACAGAAAAAATGAGCTATGTAGGGAGGAAGTTGACCCTGTAACAAACAGGTTCCTAAACCATCAGTAATTACAGCAATGTTCCCCTTTGTCCTTTCTATTGAGTATTGGGATTAAAGAAATAGGCCCTGGAATACCTTTACTTGATTTAATAATGGACATTCCTGTGCTTTAGGACCATCAGGATTATTATAATAATTCATAAAGTCAGTAAATTGATGATTGGAGTAAATTATTCAAGTATATTCTTTATATTTCAGTGAGAAGAACAAAGGAGCCTATAAAATTTAACCAGTTATGAACATACAATGGATGGGGAAACAAAAACTTCTTTCAAAACTAAAGAAAAAAATAAATTCAAACCCTGTTCTTTACACCTAATGTCATGGAAGTCCATCTAAATATCTTTGTGAGGATATAAAAAGAAGAGCCAAAGTGAAAAATACAACAAAATAAAAGTGTGGAAATCACAAACCAGAAAAAAAAATCACTATATAGTATGGTCTGAAGTTTTCCAGTAAAACTGGTTTAGAACAGCTACATAAACAAATTTGGTTCATTGACTTTTTGATGGTATACATTTGTCCTTTCAGATCTTACAGTGAACATAATATATAACTATATATGAAATGGATATAGTTTTTATTAGAGAGAGAAAGGCTGGGTTTCATCAGATATTATCAAACTGAAAAACTGGCAGCTTCAGAAAGAAATTGGGTCTTCATACCAGAGAAAAAAATGTTCTATTGAAATGTTGAGTTGCAGAGTTTTAGCATAACATATATTTAATAAGTGTCCTTGTATGAAATTTGTTATAAAATCTTAAATTTTGTGAGTTATAAATTGATCTTTGATTTGGGCTTTTGTTGAAAAGACAATTACATGTTATATATCAAGTAAGTATTTGAATGTTTGCTCTTTAGTAAATTTGCTTCATTACTTGACTTTTTTTTTTAGAAAAACCTTGAAAATCCAAACAGCGTTAAGCACTTTTCTCAAACAAGGTTTACCTTAAACTTCACATCTTATATAATCAATCACTTGAAATCATAAAGAATATGCAAATTTTATAACACATTCACCTATCACAATAAGCCCACTCTTAATCAAACCCTTTGTAGTTAACTTTCAACAGGAAGCAAGATTACCTTTGCAAGATGTAGGAAATTATATGAAAATGGAAAAGACTCTTTTATCCATTAAGCAAATCAGAAATTCTGTCATCATTTCTCCTTACTGAAGCCAAACAACAATTGCTCTTAACAAGAAGGAATAACACCTTGCAATTTCAGACAACTAAATCACTGCACAGATAGAGCGATGAGTTTTAAACCTCATATCAGTCATATAGCTGAAAGATATTGGAATAGGGAGCTAGCTGCCTGGCATGTAATGTTTACATACTTAAGAAAAAGAACAATTTCACCAGTTTGCAATGAACTTAAATTTTGTTGTATTACAGAAATGTGAATAGATGTTCTGTTTCTTAACCACTGCTATTCATTTTCTCTCAAAACTATTATAATTTCACTTTAAATAGATGTATAGTTGTCATTACTGTCCAACTGTAACATTAACATGAAATTAAGTTTACATATGTGTGAAGTGAATATAACAAGGAAATTTTTGCTTTACTTTTCATACTTAATATATATCTTTCTGGAGAGAATGTCTGGTTTTCCTCGACCTGTAAACACCCCAGATTAAATATTTAATCAGCCTCTAAACACAATTAGTGATTTAAAACAAAACCATAAAAAGAAAACTAAGGACATAGAAGTAGGTCAGAGCAGTATTAAAAGTTACAAAAAGGAAGAAATAGAAGTCTTGTCTTCCCAGGTAATATATCCTATATATTTTAAAGTATAGTAACTAAAACAACAGCTTAATAGTAATGCTTGACAAAAGAACTCAAAAAAAAATAGAAATGTTAGTCTAAAAACCATCACAATTATAGGTGCCAGTGAACGCATTAGAGAAAGGAATACATTAGAAAAAGAAACACCACACACTGCTATATCAAAGAGCAAATCACATACAAAAGAAAAGTATAGAGAGCCTGATATGTTAATAAAGAACACACACAATATATTTACTAAAGAGGAAATATTAATAGTATATTAATTTGTTAGAGCTGCCATAACAAAGTACCAAAAAATAGGTGATTAGAACAATAAAAAATGATTGTCTCACAGTTCTGGAGGTCATTGGTCCTCCTGAGGACCATCTGTCCCATCCCTCTCTTGTGGTTTTCAGTGATTTAAAGGCAGTCTTTGGTATTCCTTGGCTTCTGCTTCATCACTCTGATCTTTGCCTTCATGTTCACATGGAATTCTCCTTGTGTGCGTGTCTGTATGCAAATTCCACTTTTTATAAGGACACCAAGTGTATTGAATTAGGAGCTCACCCTACTCCAGTATGACTTTATTTAACCTAAATACATCAGCAATGACCCTATTTCCAAATAAGATCACACATATTAGGAGGTACTAGGGGTTAGGACTTCATATAAATTGTGGGAAAATCCAATTCAATCCGTAACAGGTTGAAAACACATAATATATGTTCTATTATGCATGTAATGAAAGAGCTTCAAATTAAAATTTGCAGTGTGATACTAATTAAAAATAAATATATTACTTAATGATGATGATAAATTGCTCTCATAAACTCCTGGTGACTTTTTATGCCTGTACTCTCTTCCTAGAGGTGAAAACCTATGATATGTCTTCAAATTCTGTATTTGGTCAAATTATTTAATGTGTGAATATCCGTGAAGAATATTATTTAAAAGTAGCTATCTGTTTTATAGAAAGATGTCCATCAAAACACTTTTTATTTATAAGATATACTGGAAAAATAATGTCCATTTTAGGACTAATAAAACAAATGATTGATATGCATAAGCTATAGTAATATCCAGACATTAAATAATTGTATCTAACATTTAATGGCACTTACTAGTGTGTCAGGTATTAATCTAAGCATTTTATATATATATATTAACTGGAGAATGCTCACAGGGATTCTTGAGGTATATGCTATTATTATCTTTGATTTATTTTTGGTAAAGTTCAGGTGTAAAAACTTTAAGTAACTTGTCTAAGGTCACCCATTTTTGTAAGTAGCAAAACTGTGATTAAAACCCAGACAGTCTGGTCCCAAAGTCCATTTTCTTAAATGGACTTGTTATATTGCTCTCATAAATCACTTTTGAAATATGTATGATATCAGGTTGTTTAAATGACACAAAGTATAAGACTGTAGACATAATTTTCAACTACTTGCATTGAAAACTAAGTCAGTTAGATAATGTGCTGCGATATTAACAACCTTTCCTTGGAGTTGTGCTGTTATCAGTGATTTTTATTATTATTTATACTTTTGGTATTCTTCTCTAATATATTTAAATTTTTAAGATGAAACAACAATAAAATAGGTGTTCATACTGCATTTTGACAGGTTTACTGGATCAAATGTAACAGAAAGTAAGATATTTGGTAATTCGAATTTTTGTTTCTCTCTATGTAAGCTCCTGTTTAATTCAATCCTCACGAGGCTAGATACACTGACAAAATATAAATAGATTATGTGTTTTATATAATTAACCCAGGGTCACTATCTGCTAGAGTTTAGTTTGTGTATCTACCTTGGGGAACCATGGAATACTCTAGGTGCTTCCTGTGACCTAATTTGCATATGTGGCTGTGTGCCCCTCATAGAGAGGCATATTCCAAAGGAATTCTAGCTTGTTGCTAGGTTCTCTGGATACTCATTGATTTTGGTTACTACTACATAGAATTATATTAAATAAAATATTCTGGGAGGGGTAGACTGGAAAATTGTAGGGATTTTGAAAGTATAATAAGGTACCTTAAACTAATAAGCAGTCAGCAGAAGCACACCTTGCCCAGTGAGAATAAAAAATAATCCAAGGAAAAGTAGAATAACATGAAATGGAGCAGAGTGAGGAAACATGACTGCCATTCCCCCCTCTCCAATGTCACATTGCGTTCCCCAGCATCAATGTATGTTACACTTATTTCCTAAATATTGTAGGTGATGGAAGGAGGAGGATGCAGCTGAAATATTCATTAGTTGCATTAGTAAGTGAAGTCAGTTAAATTGATAAACAAAATCAACTTCATTTTTGGCCTTATCATAAAGATGAAGACAAAACATGACATGATCTGGTCCCAGTATATATTGCCGCATATCCAATTGTATCCTTCAAACCCAGACACATAAAATATATATATATATATATATATATATATATATATTTATATTTATATTATTTTATTCAACATTTCTTGCTAGGAGTGTGGTATGCTGCATAATAACAGAGGCTTACATCTCTAAAATAATTTAGGAGGACTCCTGAAAATCCCTTAAACCTTGAAAAATATTACAAGAAAAGGCTACTCAGCAACACTTTTAATGAATAAGAACAAAATTCAGATTGTAGAGCTGAGACTCAAAGAGTTAGACCACTTACAAAGATGACAATTAAGGGGCCAAGATTTTGCCCAGATAAAACTTTCTGTATCTTTTATGACAAAATCCAAATTTTCTCTACAAACTAGAACAAGGCTAGTTTTTGTTTATGGGAGAGGACATCTGAAGATACTGTTGTCTATCGTAAAGAAGACAAAATGTAAGAGAACAGAGCTTTGTTATAGCTTCTAAAGATCAGAACTTTAAGATATTCTTCCTGCAAAATGTTTAGAACTAGCTTTTCTCAAAATTGTGAGCTTGGTCAAGTTTATATTTATTCTACCAGGCTTTTCAATTATGAGTCTTTTACTCTTCCGTCATATCCAGTTTAATCATAGCATTTTACAACTTAAAATCTGAAAAGCACGTAATATCAACCATTCACACTACTATGTGGATTTAAATCAGTGTTGTTGCTGTTTATTTTTTTCTAGGGTACATTTATATTTTATATTAAATTAAAGAGAAGCTTTTCCCTTTTAAAGTGAGTTCAGGCATCTATGAGATGAGAAGGTGAGATTATAAATTTTGGCACGGATCCCTTCATGGTGCTATAATCATCTCACACAATGGTTGCGCCCTCTACCTAAAAATAAAACTAGCCTTGAGTTGGAAGATTCAAGCTAGGTTAACACTTATCAGTATCATGTTTGCTCATATTATTGCACTATGGGTTAATCAGTAAGCTCTCAATATGAAAAACAAGAAAAACTAACATTATAATTTAAGGCATATGATTTTAATTCAGTATACCAAAGATGTAAGTAAGGCCCAAGGTATTAGGGAACTTTGCTGATTCATCTAATGTATGTGCAGAGTGCCAATGTATTATTCACAATGCAAGGCAACAAGAATCAGATAATTTTTCGCTTCACTTTTCTACATTAAGCATGAACATTTTCTTCATTCAAATATCAACATTTAGCCATGTGCAAATTGTGGTACATATTCCAACTAATCATCGCCCATGAGAACTTTTTGTTCACTATGGCTTAGATAGGAGGTAGAATATGAACAACGTTCCAATGTAATGTCACACTTGAGATGCCAACTCTTGGGGCCAATTAAACTATAGCAGAATGTGTGAAGGAAAGAGAAACTGAGTGGATCTGATTCTAAGAAGTTAGAAAAAAATACACATAAAAAGGAAACTGTACTGTTACAGTTTCTGGTTCACACCCAGGGTCTATTTCCCTCCTCTCACTAACTTACTAGCCACTTTGTGACCATTTGACTTTGACCTGAAATCCCAATTGATAACTGAGTGTTTGCTCTGCTTTTTCTAAAATCTTCCCCGGTCACCTGATGACTGTAACCAGACTTCTTTTATTTTGCCCAGGTTTCTGGGGCTTCTTGTCTATCCTCCCTCCTCCCACAAAGTTGCCCAAATAGATCTCTTATTGTGCTGACAATGCTGAAAATTTTTGTTCATCCTGTTGTTAATATTTATTAATACTGATTGTGTGACACAGAATGTTCTATGTACTGGGGGTGAAAAGGTAAAACACAATCACCTCAAGGATTTCTGTCTAAAATAGAAGGATATATTGTCTGTACATTTATCCCTGTTTTGAAGGAGGAAACCCAGGGAACCATAAGGAACAGATGAGGTGCATCCAAGTTAGATTGTCATTAACAGTGAGCGCTTTGTAAGATGTGTTCCTAGAAAAGGTGGTGATTTAGTTGGTCATATCAGAATTACTCTCTTGCCCAGTGTTATTATTTGACTTCATTACATTAACATTTGTTAAGTAGAGCCCAGGGTGCTGGATGGTAAGCAAAATTTCAATAAAAGACCACAAGAAAAACTGAATTAGAGAAGTTTATTACTCATAGGTTCTGGAGGAAGTACAAGACATGTCTAGATGGACCACACAGGGAGGTCAAGACAGGGTGCAGGCAGAGAGCAACAGAGCCTGGGGTACATGCCTTTGTTAGGGCCTCTGGATAAAGCATTTTGGGTTTCTCTGGCTAATGCTGATTGGTCAATTCAAACCAAAAAGAGTAGGGATTTTTTAAGCTCCATAAGGGTCTTATCTAAGGGATGCACAAGGGGAGGAACCTTGGAGGAGAAGGAGACTTGTTTACAGGGCTTTTGAGAAAGTCATCAGGAGCTTACATTTGCTTGTGACTCCTCAGGCTGTTGAGTAAGGCATGCATTTGCATGAAGGGGCTAGTGTCAGATTTTTCTCACTGGCCGCGTGGCCAATAAAAGTGGAAGCCAAGGCAGCAATATCATGGAGTAGTTTACCTGAACCCTTGACATCTAGACTCAATATTTCTCCTTGTAAGTGCATTGGAGAAGCTACAGCTCTGTGTTTTATTTAAAATTATGAATAAACTTACAATAAAAATGAGGGACTCTTATGAGTGCAGTAGATGAGAGGATCAATGAAGTAGGTACCTGTATCAAGATCTTTTAGTTCAAATTCCAGTCTTCCTTTTGATAAACTTTCTGACCAAGGGCAAATTCATTCACACCTTCATGTTTAAGTTTTCATATAGGTAATTTCAAAGACTTGGGTGTTCTCTGAAATCTCATATTTCATGAGCTACCTCTCAGAGGTCTTACAAGAAGGATGATAACTCTTTTGTTAATAACAATAGGAGAGAACTCTCATGAATAAGCTTTGGGTCATTGTGCCACATAACTTACTTTCCCTGTAGCCTAATAAGAAAAGATAAATATAATATCTACAAGCCAGCCTTTTTCTCTCTTCTTGACTGATAAGGAACAAAATGACCCAGGATTTTTTTCACTATTAACAGGACTTTACAGGGCAATATGCCAGGAGAGTTAAAAAAAATGTATTTATATGAGAAAGAGAATTACATAGTTATTTTAAACTTTATCTGTCATTCATTTGCAGAAACTTGTTCCTCATAAATACTACCTTGCAATACTATTTTAACAGAATTATAGAGAATGTAGTAGATATAAAACTTGAGCTATTCTTAATCAAAAGCCAAGAGCAGAAATGAAACCATGGAATCTGTGGATTTGATATTGAAAATAGTAATTTCGTCAGTATGGTTGTAGAAAGAGCCTCAGCTCTAATAGCACAGTTTCGGAGGTATTTTGGAACCCCCAATACAAGGAGCTTAGCAAACAGAGACAGCAAGGTGATTTCAGACATATGCTTTCAAATCTTTCGACGCTTGTAAGTCAACTGTAAAGTTATTATTGCACATTTAAGAAGTTTCAGTGTCATTATTACATTGTAGGTCATGATATATTTCCAAAATTGGTCGACTTAGCAGGACCCAACACCCAATATTCTTATTTTAGGTAATGCCTATTCACTTCACTAATACTACCAGTAGGGGTCAGAAGCAAGGAGATTCAGAGAAGTTTGTCATAAGGTAGTTTGTTGTGGAATTAAGATTTGTAAGTTTCATTTCTACCGTTCAGTCTGTGAACCGTGCCATGATACAAATTTATTATCAGAAACAAAGACTAAATAAATGATTCCAGCACAATATGCTCCGGCGACTATAAAAATTAACTTCTATTTTAACAACCCAGAAGCTTCAAAGATTTGAAAATTTGGTTTAATTCTTGAAATAAAAACATAAGCTAAAGGCCTGCTGCATTGTTAAGAGCTATAAAGGAGCTAACACTTCACTCTTTTCGGATGCTAATAATTTAGTCAGCCACAGTTTTATGAATGATTGCAGAAGACATAAGAATCTTAGGTCAGAAAAAAGGACTTTTTTGTCATGGAATAGCATGAACTTGACATTCACATCAGTTTTCCTCATTTCCCAAGTCCCACAGAGCAACAGAGAGTGAGTGTTCCAGGTGGAGGTCATTCACACAGTGAGTTTGTATCACAGTTGAGAAGTCCTGAGTTTAGTTAACTCCAATCTTTTATACTGGGCTGCAAGCAATTCTGTCCATCCTTTGCTTTCTCAAAGAAGACACTATCTCTGTCTTCCAAGGACATTTGCAATATGGGCATCCTTGAAAAGATAGTCCAAAACAAAAGCTAGTGGTGCCTGTGCTCATAGCAGGTCAGAAAGGCAGGAGACCCATGGAAAATCATCTCCCAAAGTGCTTATGCCTGGGAAATTTTTAGTACGGCAGGTGTGCAGTTGGTTAGTTTGTTTATCAAGTCGTGTAGATATTTCAAAATGTGGAAAGCTTATTCTTCAATTTTCCTAAATACCCCTTTTTTCTCATCAGTGTGGTCTTTTGGCATTTCATATAATTAGCTTACACATGTGGCCATTACTCTGCTGACAAGCATTTTTTTTATTATATTCTTGATGATCTCGGTGACATTTTGGGTTATTTGATTGTTCACTCAGTAACATCTCTGATTGTTATTAAGATTGCTATTTTTAAATACCTTAATATTACTCTGAAAACCTTAATAGTTCTAGTTTTCAAGTTGGAAGTTGCTAATGCCTTTATAAAGTTAAGATGTGTTTACCTTTATTTATTAATTAAAAAAGAAATAATGCAATTCAGGATGAAATCTGCATCCAAATTTTCTGGAGAAAACTTTTTGTCATCGTTCTTTCCTTTTTTTAGTGAGAGACTATTAATGTGGCAAGAGCAGTGAGAGTCATTGTTAGAGAAGCCCATTATAATGCCATTCACCTGTACAATGGATAGCACAGGACCTGAGCCCCAAAAGATTTTTCTCTAAAAAGTTGGCATCCAGAAAACAACACAGGAGAATCACAGTTACACAGCACTTCTGCTTCAATGGCAAAATAAACGACTTGTACAACAATGTTTTTTCCCTAACGTCCTCACAAGCACCACATGATACAAATCTTCTCTCTTAGCAGACAGTACCTCAGTGTGTGCACATGATATGAGCACAATCATTAATTTACAGGTTTAGTGAATGATTTAATTTATCCACATGGTGCCAGTTGTTTATTTCTCACTCTAGGTAGATTGAGGATGACTTGCATAACTGGGTTTCAGAAGCAGCCTTCACATTTAATTTAAGGATGATGTCAAAGCCTATTGTCACATCTGAATACCCTGTATCAGTCCTCTGCCATCCTGCGTAAGTCCTCTGCAATGAACGCTCCTCTTACTTTCATTCTAGTGAGATCAAAGCTGAATTTAAATTATCAAACTACTGTTTTCATGAAAAATGTTTAGAGAATCTTGATTTTGATTAGGGATTACCACTTATGATACTTACAGGACTCAAACAGTTACAATAAATCAATGAAATGGGTCAGTTCACATGGGATTCAGTGTCACAGGGACAGTGAGAAATGGTGAAGACTTGGAGAGTGCGCTCTCACTAAAGAGGAGCATCTGTGACCCAGACTCAGTCAATTGTGAGAATATGGCATGTTGACAGATTTTCCAATATTTTCAAGAGAAAATTCAAAATTTTATGTAAACTCCCATTTTGGGGAGGCTACCCCTAGGTTAACCTGTGAGCTATCGGTTATTACCCCTTGCTTTTGATAGGAAGTGGTACTTGGAAACAGGTGCTACCAGATTCTTTCATTTCCTAATGAGCTATTAAATTAACTGTCTCAGTCTGAAGAGAATGTAGGCTATTGCTGTGAATGTAGAATGCATCACGCCTCCATGCTGGCTTGTCGTGCATAGCTTTGATCCTGTGAAGAAGGCCTAAATTATTAGTCTTTCTCATGAGTGCTTTTCTGAATGAAAGTTCTTCAATTGACAGTAGAGAGAAATTGAGAGGATATTTAAAAGCAAAAATCTATTAGTTTGTTGAACTAATATCCTCAATGTCATTGAACAATGTTAGGGCCTCAAAATGTAAAATAAATACTTTTATATATAGATCTTTGAAAGTTTGCTCTTCAGAAAGGAGATGCAAAGAAAATTTGGCCCATTTGTTATGTATGGCTTTGAAATAATTCAATCGATTTACTGACTTCTTGAAAGAATCCATTTTCATTTGAAATGTTCAACTGCAGAACCCAAACAATGATGTTAAAGATTATATGGCCCATTCCCCCACAAGGATAACTACATATCCGTGCTGTACTGAAACTTCACCTTGGACTCATAAAGTTTATTTTCTTTTGGCATTAAGCAGGTAACTACCCTTTTTTTATTTTCTTAACTATTATATAATGTTTTGGAAGTACGTTCTTGTCATGATTTCTACAAGCAGCCTTGATTCTTAATAGTGGGGAAGTTAATCCTTCTAAGCATGAATTATATAAAAAACACTCTGGGGTTTGAGGAGGTGTTTGTTATAGTATTAAATTCATGATTAAATCATAATTATAAAACATAGTGAGTAAGATGAATATTGCAATCAAAGTTACTTGCAGAAAATTCTAATGTGAAATATTCTGACAGCCTCCCTGTGGTTGGCTTAAGCTAACAGCAACTCACAGCAAAAAGGAAGGAAACAGGTATATAAAGAAGAAAAATCAATTGTATCTGTGTTCAGGCCTTGACATAATACTAAATCTAGCATCAGTCATGCTGGCGGGTACAGAGTAGAATACACAAAAGTAAGGTTTGAGGGATGCCATCCACATGTCTCCTACCATGATGCATTCTTCACTTACATGCTATTTTTTGGGGGACTATGGGTGTGCTTATTTGAATGTCTAAGGAGGCCTAACATACTTGTAACTGTTATTATTCCAACAGGGTGGCCCTTTTTTAGGACATTAGCTAGCTGGCAGAAAGAAGGCAATAAGTAACCTAAAGATAAAGATACAATATGATATGATTAAATGGAAATTGATCTATAAACACTAAGTCACTTGCCAGAAAGTCTAATCCTTCCACTATACTTTGAAAAATCAGAAAACTATGCTCCTCTGAAAACTTATCCTTATACTCTGTTATTCCTTTATTAATCTCTATGTTCACATTCAACTTCTCTCTCATGGTTTATATTTCATATGATTAAGTTTTTCTTATCTTATAAACAAACTAGCAAATAAACAGAAACACCTCCTTTGACTGCTCCTCCTACCTCAGGTATCTCTCTTTTCTAGCTCACAGTTATACTGTTTAAAGAATCGTTTATACTTTCTGCTTACTTTTTCTCTCCTTTTATTCACTATTCAAACTCTTTCAATATGGTTTAAATTCCCATCAATTCACATATATAGTTTACTAGATTAAAAATAACTTTATTTTTGTGATTTTTAGTCATACCTTGTATTTTATTTTATTTTATTTTTTTATTTATTTTTTTTAAGATTTTTTTTTAAATTGGGCAATTGGGGGATGGGAACAGTGCTGGGGAATTAGGGGAAGGGGAACAGACAAGTTGCTGTCGTTTTGTTCTTCAGTCTAGTTGTGGAG
>NW_017732116.1:205677-208007 GCF_001890085.2 Hipposideros armiger
GGCTGCTCAGCTCGGGCTGGACTCGAACCACTGTTGCTCAGAGCTCAAACTCTTGAGCGAGCTCTTAACCAACTGAGCCACTCGGCCGGCCCTTGTTTTAAAATTATACATTTATATAGAGTTATAATTTGTTTGACATCCCATCGAAGCCGAAAATGTATCCTTTTTTTGTTTTTCCATCACTGCTTTCCCAGTTCTTAGGTTGATACCTGTGTCCTTATAGGCATCCAAAATGATTATATGCATGAATGCACAGTGACTAAATAAATAATTGAATGTGTTGGGAGGAAAGGAAAATACTGGAATAGAAATGGAGTGACAATAAAGACAAATTCTATGAGGTAAAACAAATGGTATGGATTTGTAATGAGATGGACTTAGATTTACAACCTGAGTTTCTTCTTCTAACTGGGTAATCTGGGCATGCTTCTTACCATTATAATATTCATTAGTCTTAGATCAAATCAGGTCTGTGAAAACCATAACAATTGATTAAAATGTTGTCATTAACAATTGATAAAGATTCTTTACTATGCCAATATTTATCTGGGGACTACTGATGGTTGAACATTCACCAGAAGAATAGCACAGAACTCTGTTGAAGCATTTTGCATGGATACTCATATGCGTATGTAAGACTCCATTATATTTTGAGTCCTTTTTTTGTCCTCATCTGGGGTATTTGCCTACTGAAGTACCAAATATATATATTTTTAAAAGCACCGTGATTAATTAGCATTACAAAAGAAGGAAAGCCTACCATTTGCACCAACATGGATGGAACTGGAAGGACATAATGCTAAGTGAAATAAGTCAGTTTCAGAAAGACAAATACTCTGATTCCTTTTGAGGTGTCTCAAATAGACAAACTCCCAGAAGCAGAGACTAGAATGGTGGTTGCCAAGGGATGTGGGGAAGGAAAAGGGGAAATGATTTTGGTATAAAGTTACAAGATGAATAAGTTCTAGTGATCTACTGTACAACATAGTGCTAGAGTTAACAATAGTGTGTTGTGCACTTAAAAATTTGTTAAGAGGATAGATCTCATGCTAAATGCTCTTGTCACAATAATAATAATAATAATAATAATTAATAATTAATAATAATAATAAAGCAAAGGGACACAAGAAATCTTTCAGAAGGGATGGATTTGTTTACTACTTTACATGCAGTTGATGGTAACACACGTGCATGCACATAATCCAAACTGATCAAAATGTATACATTAAATATTTGCAACTTTTGTATATGAACTATACCTCAATAAAATTGACTTTGTACTAGTGATAATAAAATATGCTTGTTTTCTAAATTTACATGGTCTAGGTTTAAGAAAACATAAATGTCCTGAAGTAGAGAAAATTTGTAAAATTGTATTTGTTACAGCATTGGTTTTATCCTAAGGCTAGTTTATCTAGTGGCCTCAAGAGGGCTACGACAGCATCAGACATCTTATCTGTGCCAGGGATCCCCAAGGCCACCCTCAGGCTCCATGACTCATTCAGAGGACACACAGGACTCAGAAGCTCTTATCTCATGGTTGTAGTTTATTAGACTGAAAGAATTCAGGTTAAAATCTGCAAAGGGAAAAGGCATGTAGGGTAAAGACTGGCAGAAACCAGGTACACATTTTCTGGTGTTCCTTCCCAGGGGATTGCACAAATGTGCTTAATTCTCTCAATAAGAACGTGTAACAACATGCACTTAGCATTGCCAATGAGAGAAGCTCACCTGAGACTTTGTGACTGGATGTTTATTGGGGTTTAGTCATGTACACCAACTCAGGCTCCAGACCTCCATAGCAAAATCTGGTGTTCATCATAAATCACATTGTTAGCTTAAACTCTAGTATGTGATCAGTCTGGTACAGGATGGTCCGAAGCCTCAGGCTTACAAAAAAACTCTTGTCAGACAGAACATTCTAGAGGCTCAAAGCTCAGCAACTGGAATCTGGCCAAGGGCCAGTCCTGAAAACAGACCTTCTTGGAAATGTACATGATTTAACCAACACAGGCCTGCTGAATTAACCCTTTCCTGTACAATATCTAAATACAACAATACCTAGACAAAAAAAAAAAAAGGAATTTTCACCACTAATATTTTTCATAAGAGTCTGGAACCGATTCTCAGAACCTTTCTCAGGTTTCATATCTCCAAAACAACCCAAAGGAAGAAATGGGATTTCATGATTGGCTTTATTATTTTTTTTTAAAGATTTTTATTGGGGAATTGGAGGGATGGGAACAGTGCTGGGGAATTGGGGGAAGGGGAACAGACAAGTTGCTGTCGTTTTGTTCTTCAGTCTAGTTGTGGAGGACGTTGCTTCACTG
>NW_017732116.1:208112-237300 GCF_001890085.2 Hipposideros armiger
GGGCAGTGTCACTGGCCCTCATATGTGGGATCCGAACCGGGGCCCTCTGGCGTCCCAAGCCAGTTCTTAACCATCGCGCCACTCGGCCGGCCCGATTGGCTTTATTTTTGAATTAGTATCATCTTACTTGCTGGGAACACAAAGCACAATTGGGGTTCTGTTAGAAAGGGGTAAGGGGAGAAATGAACATTGAATTAGGCAGTCAAACATGTTTCCTACAGCACACTTTGTAATACCTATTTTGATGCAAGAAAGCATAAAAGCATAAGTAGTGAGACTGTGCTTGGACTGTTTTTACACATACATACACCTATATATACACACACAAATATATGTATATATACATATATTCATATTTATCAGTGTATATATATACATACATACATATATATCAATATATACATTTGAATATGTATTTAGATATATGTGTATCTATATGCAAATACCTGTCTCAGTATGCTCTATATTAGAATAAGAAATTAGAAATAAACTGAAACCTGCAAAGTTACTTTTATTTAAATATTCTTATTGTCAAATTTTGAAATTCTTTGCAATACCATCTTTTTTTTTTTTTTTCTGAATAAACTAACTTCTCATTTTCTTATCCTTGCCTCTAAACTTCTTTTCAATTCCCCGGAAAATGATTGTTAAAAACTCATGAAATATTAATGGCCCTCTGGGTCCAGCTTCATTCATTCCCAGTAGCTTATGTTCCCTTATCCAAGCTTTTAGAGGAAACTCATGTACATGAAAATTGTTTCTTGTCCTGAACATTGTCTTTTAATGGTTTGCTACCTTTTGTCTTTTAATGGTTTCTGCTATCTTTTGTCCTGGTGACTAATGTTCTCATCATCCAATCTAAAGAAATTAATTCATTTTATATATTTCTAATCTAACTTTAGAGCTACTGGAACATTTTAGTTTGACTTTAGAAAATGATCAATGTTTCACCCAAAGTAATAAACATATATTTTTTTAACTCTAGACAGAACATTTTGAGAAGGCAAATCCTCAAATCATATAGTTATATACTATGCACAAAACCCTTCACATATTCCTTGCCAGGATGTCAATCTCTTCTATGTTTTCCTTCCTGCTATACCCTCCTAACACCCCTGCCTCATTAGAAAACCTCAAATGTAAGCTTTAAAAATCTGAGGAAATTAGAAAAATTTTTTAAAAAAATGATTTTTTGAGGAGTTAATATATTTAATTAACAAACTAAAATATGACAAGAGGCATTTGAGGATTTTTTACTTGCCTTCAACATGCTTGCTTAACCTATGTGACCGACTGACCTATTTCTCTCTTTATTTCTCTCACCTCCACATTGTATACAGGCCCATATTACAAATTTCCCATTAGTTTATGGAGTTTTTTTCAGTACTTTATTACTTTTCAATTCCCATTTCCTTTGACTAACTAGTGCCTATCCATATCATTTCACCTGTTTGGGTACATCCTATTCCCCTTTATTTAGTTAGCTCAAACACAACATTTGCCAGAGACTTTTCTGATTTCCTTAGACACAATCAATTACCCCCACCCCTAAGGTTCCACAACGCCAAGTACCAACCTCTACTAGCCCATCTCACATTCTATATGCATCTGTACTCCTTCAATACCTAGCACAATATGTGGAGCATAGTAGATGATCAGTAAATCTGTGCACAAGGAGGATTTTAAAGAAATACATGCACAGAGGTATTACAAAGGGCTGTTATAAATTAGAGAAGAGAGTGATTCATATGGACGTGAGGAAGAGAGCAGTTCTGTGATTTAGAGAAGTCTTCATAGGAAGTCTGCAATAGTAGCCTTTACAAGGTAAATAGAATTCCACCAACTGGAGAATTATAGGAAAAGCATTACAAATAGAAGGAATTAATAGAACAATTATTTATTTCATTGATTAGTTGGGGTTTTTTTGTTTGTTTTTTTTCCTTGACAGCAACTGGAACTTATGGGGTGGCTTAAATAAAAAGATAAATCTGTTAAGAAGATATGAAGATATATAGGTGTCCAAAAGCAGTTTTATCAATAAATATGAGAACTTATCTTCTCCATGCTTGTCCTCAGAATTAGCCCTGTTTACCTGACTGAGGCCTGTTTTCATTTCCCATCACTGTCACCTTTTTAAAAAATATATCTATCTATCTATCTCTATCTATCTATCTATCTATCTATCTATCTATCTATCTATCTATGTATTATTTTATTCTAACACTGGTCTTGTATATAGCTACCTTTTATAAACTTATTACATTTCTTAAATTCCTCTAAACTTCTGCCAACCTATTACTAATACTGTAGTATATTCGGGAAACTTCTAAGAGCCTGTTCACTGAGCTTTACTAGCCAGACTCTACACCTAGTGAACACTACATGTTGATCAAGGAAAGATATCAGAACCCTCCACGTTTCAGCCTCTGTTTATTAATCTTAATTATATGTCTCTCTACATTAATTATGTTATGTTTTGGATAAGAATTTCTGTTATTCTTGGAGATAGCTTAGAATTCCGTTGTTTAATATGGTGGCCGTTAGTTACATGTGTTTCTTTTATAATTAAAATATTAAGACTAAATAAAATTAAAATTTCAGCCCCTTAATTATATTAGACATATTTCAAATGTGCAATAGCCAGAAAATTCTATTGGTATTTTCCCCCTCAACAATAGAACTAATGGCCCCACCCACCCTTTCTGTCTCCCAAATTTCCTTTATGGATTAACCTCTGCTACCTTATTTTTTTATTTTCTTTTTTTTTAGCTGAGCCATCCTGCCACCTGTTGGCAGCTCAGCGGCAGCTCAGCTCAGGCTGGAATCGAACCACTGTTGCTCAGAGCTCAAACTCTTGAGTGAACTCTTAACCAACTGAGCCACTTGGCCAGCCTCTCTGCTACCTTATTTTTAAGTGAATTTCCTTTATCTTTCACAGAGATGTTCCTGGGCACTAAATAAATTGTATTGTAAAAATCATTTGAAATTATTGTTACATAATGTAATATATTAATATAGGATGATACTGGCGAATGCTTTTTTCCTACTCCTGATGTTTTCTTCTATATGAATACAACTTTACCATTATAAAAATCCTGGCCTCACTCCACTCCATTAATGATTTCTATTCAGGAAGGAGGAGTGACCTATCTTATAGGCTTTCTTGGCATGAGGAACTGAACATTCTTTGTCATGGCTTTTATTCTGGGAAATCATCTACCTTCATGGATGATGTACTCTCAGTCATTCACAGTCAGGTGATGTTCTCCATGGTGAGGGACCCTCAATAGTTGATTGACACTGGTGACTCAGGAAGTCTGTCAGCATTAGTGAGCCCACTAGACCGGAGATTTCTAATGCCCACCTTATTAGTAAGAAAGGAGATTATTTCCATTCATCTTATTGCTTATCTTTTAATTTCTTGAAAACTCCAGTAAGCAAGTTGCTTAATAGATGGGAAACCATCAAACACTGACAGATGAAATGACATAGGAATTTGTCTCCGAAAGAACTTTAAAAGCAAGGTGCTATTATTTAAGGTAATATTGCCTCTCCATGTTTTTTTCATCTATTTGAAGAATATTTTTCTGTTGTCCAAACTACAAAGTGAAGTACGTTTACTTTTGAAGAGAACCTCCTTATATAAAATTTTAAGCATTTATTTATAAACACATTCAACTCTTTAAGGAATATGAAATTATTGTCAACTTCTGGCATTTTTTTCAGGATTATGAATTTTGTAAACCTTCTTTGTCGAACTAAAAGCAGATTGAACATTTGCATAGCAATATAGTATTCTATAATGCTTTCAAAACTTTTATAATATTAGTGGATAACTCTTGGCAAATTAAGTAATTCAGTGGCATACTTACGTAGAAGTCACTCTAAGTTTTCACAATTTTTATTAAAGCATCAAATATATTAGAATTAATAAAATTGTTTTTAATGAATTGATTATTTGATTTAGAGAGTGAAAATAAATGTGAAGGATTAGGAGAAACTATACACTGGAAAAAATCAGGTTTACTTTTACATTGCTAAAACAATAGCTCCTTTTTCTAAGTTCCATTATAAGGTACTTTGGCTATACAAAATTGGCACCAATGTTGGTAGTGTAATAAAACTTTTCTTAAGGCTTTCTTGCAATTTAATATCATTGCTTTGTAGGCATACCAATATCACAGCTCTCGATACATATTAAACCTTTCTAGAGCTAATGAGGAAGGAACAGGGTTTGTAAGGGTGAGGTGGTTTCTTCAGGGAACAGGGTGTTTTTAGGGTGATACCTAAGAAGTAACTGTTTATATTAAAAATACAACAACCTAACACATGTATTTACTTTGTGTCTTGATCTTTCCAGTTTGAATGTCTGAAATATATATGTATGTTCTGAAATTATGCAAATTATTTCTGCATACTTTTTTCTTTTTTTTTTTTTACCCTGTTTTATTTAGCTCCTTGATTGGGGTCATAGGCAACATGCTCTTAAAATCAGAGCCAAGAAGACTCCTCAGGGCTTCTATAGTTAGTACATTTTGTAAGCACTACAATGTCTCTAGGCAGTTAAATCTCAGAGTGTTACTTCTGAAACAAATAGAATCTGTCTGCTTCCTCTGATAAGCCTTTCTTGCAGGGATTACTTGTTACTGATGATCAAGGCAGCTGTTTACAGCTTTGTAGTCCCGATCTTACTCTGTTTGGCTAGACAAATCGACCTGAAATGCTGCTTATAAAAACATGAATTTGTTGAAACTTTTTATTAAGGGGAGAATACTTTGGTAATGTGCATGCATACTCTCATTCTACATTATTATTATTTTTTTGGAGCTCTTGTATTTTATACTACACTTAAAACTTAAATTGGTGACCTATCAGTAAGAAATACATTAGCCAAATATTTATAAAAACTCTATTTTATTTTATGCGCTATAAACAAAATGTCACTAAAATTTTTATGTTTCTAGTACCTGAGCACAATGTATTTAGAAAAGGAAAGGAGTACATAAAATGCATGTTATTAAATATTCAATAACAATTGGCACAGGCACAATTAGGCAAAGAAGCCTACAGTGAAATAACAGTTGTGTGCTTCTTAAAAAAAAGCATTTCAATAGATAGGTTAGTGGTCAAAATATACAGGTTACAATTACAGCCAGAGTTATATGATACTCTTTAAAGGAGCATAAAGCTGCCCTTGGGATACTTAAATCAAAGAGAGGATGTCCAAGCAAACCTAATTGGTCTATATTTAGCTTTCTCATTACAACCATAGAATCTTTACTGTATGTCAGGTTTTTATTTTTCACTGTATATGAGTATTATCTGGCTTTGGAAAAGCAAGTAAAATGCATGAAAACTGGAAATGTATTCAAGATTTAAAATGTTTGTTATTTTACTTTTTAGAGGAGCCGGGGGAAAAAAAATATGTTAAAAGGAACACATCAAAGCATCAGTGGAACAGAATACTTCTCATGGAAAATGAGGTACACTGAATTATATAAATGTGGTGTCTTTGCACTTATTCAGCCTGTTTTTTTTTCCCACTGCAGAATATGTGTTGGTTTATGCCTCTATAAATTGAACCAGAACTAGGATAAATATTAAAGGGTATGTGGAATGGCTGAAGAGAAAATATTGCTTATTTTAAATTAATACCCAGGTGAAAATGGGAAGAGGGTTGTGACTGACTATTCTGTATAAATTTCAAATTATACCATATACAAATGTAGAAGAATTTTTCACTTTTGGACTTCTTAGCATATGGACACCTTTTCTTTAGGTATATCCCTACCTTAGGTATCTTGGTGTGAGGCAAAAACTATCTGCCATGACTAAAGCTGAAAACGCCAGATACTATTTTGTCTTCCCTGCAGCTAGGCTGTGTCAAGGGACCTGGGCTAGCCAATCCTCTTATTTAGAAGCCAGTACTGCAGAGAATCAGGGACAGTGGCAGCGCCATTTTTCCAGGGCACAGTTGTGACACTAGTGTAAGTTCTGAGAGAAAGACATATTACTGAGTAAACCAAGGAATAAAGCAGACTTAAGAACTATGCCAAGGAAATAATTTGGGATGTGTTCATGACAAAGAGCCTTGCCTTCAGAAGCCTACCTTGATTCTGAAGGAATCACATTGCCCAAAAAATCACATACCTCTCCTAACAATTATTTGAATGACTGAGTCTTAAAACAGTACTCTGGCCTACGAACTCCAAAGAGCAGGAAGCAAAAGCTATACATTCCCAAAACATCCACTTTAAATGTAATCAAGGAGGATAACACATAAACCACAGGACTCTTCCAGAGGTTTGGAAGCAAGGGGTCTGGAGAATAAAGGACTGGAGAGTTCCTCTTGGAGAACAAACTCAGGGAATTCTCAAGGAACTTTTCTCCTTCTACTGCCTCTGTATAGAATCCCATCGTCACTGTGAATCAGACAGCTATTTGTCTCTTATTCATCTTTTTTTTATAATGAAAAATTTAATTGTGCTTTTTTTTTTTTTGGTCTCTCTTATACCACTCTATATGAAGAAAGGGGTACTGAAAACATTTTTTGCTTTTGTTTTTATAGATCACAGGAGCAGAAGGAATCTACACCTGGTGGAGAAAACTCACGTAGCGAATATGAACATTGAACTGAACACAGTAAGTAGGTGGAACTTTTGGTTATTTCTCCTGGGTATGGATGGGATTGTGTATGTTCTGGGGATAGGAGAACTGCCCATGGGTATTTGGTATCCACATTTGATGCAATGTCTAGCTGGAAACGATTTACGCCCCCTTTCATGAATTATGGTTTCTTCCGGGAACATGCTGTAGACAAGAATGATGTTTCCAGCCCTCCCCTATCCTCATCCCTGACCATTGAAAGGATATTGTCACCAATGACAGGGGAGTAGAAGTATTGGATATCATTTCTGGGCCAATATGGTTAAGAGGATTGCGTGCTTTCTCTGTTCTCTCTCTTCTTTAATATTCAAGCTTTAGGTTAATGTCGAGGACAAACTGGGATTCATGTAGTGAAGGTATAAAAGCCTATGTTAACCTGTAGCCCTGTGTGACTGCCACTTCCACTCCCACCACCAACACTAGCATTTATCTGAATTCAGAAATAAATGTCTACTGTCATAATTCTCAAATATTGAGCTAATGTTGATCTAATTAGAATGTCCTGAAACACCTTAAAACAAAGACATATAAAATGACTCCTTATCCTTGTATATTGAAAGAGCCAGCTTATATTAAAAGAGCTGTCTGGCTAATAATATTAACAGCACATAATATATTATTTTTTTGTTTCATGAAACATAGAGTTAATTATTAATGTGCCCACCCCCCAACTTTAAGCATTAGAGTTCACTCAGGAAATCAGTCACTATAAGTACTGTAGAATAAAAGAGATTTTATACGGAAATTAGAATTTACTTGATTGTGGGAGAAGATGGGGCAATGAGTGTCTAGAAGTATGAATAATTGAATCAGAAAACCAGTTTCTGACAAAGCCATGTGAAACACTGGTTTGGGTGTACAAAATAGAGGTTCAAGGAAAATGCGAGAAACCATTCAGAGCTAGACACTGAAGTGGTATGCTACAAAGAGGAGCTGATATAATAGAAAGGTGTGGAAACTACTGCCTGTGTCGAATCCATTCCCTGGAAATTGCTGCCTCTGTGGCAACCATTAATTCTGTAGGGATGACTGCCTCCGCTGGCCCTCAGCCAAGCACCTAGAGGTGAGTTGGGTACTGCTGTTGGTTAGCAAGGTCAGAAGCCAGAAATTTAAGCAGAAGATGAGGCAAGAATGGAACAAGGATAAGTTGGGGCTCATGAGGGAACATTTTGCTGTCCATCATCATTTAAGACCTTTCTATAGGAACCTTGTGAGAAAAATGGCCTCTGTTTCCTTTATCCCTTCCCAAAAATTTGCATGAGAGCCTCTAATTAGCTAAGACTAATCTGGAACCCTATAAAATAAATGATTCAGGTAAAAATAAATTCCTAGCCTTAGATACAATGTAAAACACAATAGTATTTTATTCCTTATTCCATTTTTAATATCTGTTAGATCTTTTCCCCTTCAATCTTGATATTAACCATTTCTCTCTTTGATTACATTTGATCATTTTCCTAGAGTTTATCAATTGTTATCAATTTGTTCCTTTGTCAAAGATAAAGTTTTAACGATTATTTGTCTTGTTAATCAGTAGTCATTTTAAAAAAATATTATTAATTATTCCTCTTGTAATGTTGTATTTGTATGTTTTTCAATGTAATTGGCTCGTTCATTTTAATGTCTAACTAGGAGGTTTAAGTAATTATTTTTAAACTTTTCTTTTTTCCTATATGCACTTTAAATCAAGTAATTTCCCATTGAGCATAGCTTTAGCTATATTCCACAAAGTTTAATATGTTGTCTCTTTAATATTACTCAGTTTAAAGTATGTTGCCATTTTGTGATATTTTTTGTGACCCACAGGTTATCTTGAAGTGGTATGTTTTCTAATTTCCAAATATTTGGTGATTTGGTAAATACTGATTCGTCATTCATTTTTCCTTAAAGATTGTTATTAAAATATAACTAACTTACAATATTATATTAGTTTTAGGTTTGTACTATAGTTATTCAACATTTATAACCTTAAGAAGTGATCACAAGGATAAATCCAACCATCTAACATCATACCACGCTACCACAATATTATTGACTCTATTCCCTATGCTGTATATTACATCCCCATGACTCATTTGTTTTATACCTAAAAATTTGAACCTCTTATCCCCTTCACCTTTTTCCTCCCTTCTTTAATTTTTCAATTCCAGTTGACATTCAGTATTATCTTATATCAATTCCAGGGGTACAGCATAGTGGTTAGACATTTACATAATTTAAGAAGTGATCCCCCTGACTAGTCTAGTACCTACCTGGCACTATACATAGTTATTACCATATTATTGACTACATTCCCTGTGCTTTACTTTAAATCCCATAGAATATTTTGTAGTTAAATTCCTTTTAAGCCCTTCTCCTTGGGTATGCCCAGAAGTTGGGTGGGGCAGAGGCTCTGGGAACCAGGATGAGGCCAACAAACAAAGTTAGCTGGTTGATGGACTCAGATAGGGTGGTCACCTTCGTCTGCATACCGGGAGCAGGAAGGACTCAACAACAACAACAACAAAACAACAACAACAATGGATCCGCCAGCACTTCTGTCTGGGAGAAAGCTGCCCCTCCAGCCCTAACCCTACAGCCAAATAACCCAGTTCCTCCGTGACTTCTTTCAAGCTACTACCTCAGGCTTGGAGCTCAGAGCAAGTGAGTCTTCAGCAAGTAAGTCTGTGTGGGGGCCATTTAAGAGGAGCTCCTGGGACTGTAGCCACCCTTCATCTCACTCAGCCACAATCTCCACTGGTTTTCACAGCCATTCATTATGGGGACTTCTGTCACAGACATTGGAAACATGGGTAGGAAGCCTTGTGTTTTGGCTGGGAACCCTCACTTTTCCAGTAGGAACATCCATAGCTGAGATATTCTTCCCGAATTTTTAGTCACATGAGGGTGGAGAATCAGCTTTCCATGTCTCTGCCCCTCCTACCAGTCTGGAGGTGGCATTTGTATATCATTAATCGTAGGACTTCGGTTCAGCTAAACTTCATGCATTCTCAATGATGATTGTTCTGTAGCTTAGCTATAATTTTGATGTGGTCATGAGAGGAGGCAAACACGGCATTTACCTACTCTGCCATCTTGTGTCATTAACTCTTAATATTTTAACATTTGTATATGACTTAAATGTTTTCAAGTATGTTTCATATTTTATGGCCCAGCTGGTGACCTATATTATGAATATTATATGTGAACTTGAAAATAATTGCTGTTTACAGTTGTTGGAAGTTTATGACAGGTTAAATTGATTCATAGTGTTGTTTAAATTGTTTTTCTACCTTTGTTAAATTTTTGTCTATTCCTTCTTTTTTTGATGAATTAAACATTTTCAAATTAATATAGAAAGGCAAAGGACTTAGGATAGCTAAATCAATTTTCAAAAAGAAGAAGAAAGCTGGAGGATTTACCCTAGATTATTTAAAGAACTAAAACTACATTAATCCAGACAGTGTTATAGTTGCATAATGATTGAGATCCAAATGGGTGGAACAGAATAGAGTGTCCATAAGGAGAGCTACACTTATATGGTTAATTTACTTTTCACAGATGTGCCAAACCAATTAAGTAGAGAAAAGATAGTCTTTACAACAAATGTCGCTGGGGAAAGTGGATATCTGTATAGAAAAAACAAACCAACAAACAAAAAAACTCAAGTTTTACTATTCACATACAAAGAAATTAAATTAAAGTGGATCATGATTCTCCATATACAAGCTAAATTTACTCAATTTCTAGAGGAAAACAGGGTTTTTGTGGTATTACATAGTTTTCTCAAAAATTATATCAGAAGTACACATTATACCTGAAATTAATTGATAAAATTGATATTATCAAGATTAAAACCTTTTACTCTTTGCAAGACACCCTTACAAGAAATTACAAGTCACAGGCTAAGGGAATAATTTTGTAAAACAAATTTTCATCAAAGATCTTGTAGCTAGAATCTCTAAGGACTTCTATAATAAAAAAGACATGTAAACCAATATAAATATACCAAAATATTTGAACGAATAGCTCAGAAAAGAAAATACATGACTATTGTATAAGCTAAGAAGAAATTCTCATCATCATTGGTAATCATAGAAATACAAATTGAAACTGCAGTGAGACCTACACACACACACACACACACACACACACACACACACACACACACACACGAGTAGCACAAGTAAAAAAGACTGACACATGTAATTCTAGCAAAGACCTTGCACCTCTCATATTTTACTGTTGGGGTTTCAAAATGGAACAGCCAGTTTGGGAAACAGTATGACACATATTTACCATCTAACACAACCATTATACTTCTATGTATTTATTTAAGAAAAATTAAAACTGTCCACTCAAAAATGTGTATACTAATATTCATATTAGAATAGTCATTATAGCTCCAGTAAAAGCAACCCAAAATATCCATCAAATGGTGGGTAGATAACCACATTGTTGTATACCCATGCTATGAAATTCTACTCAGCAATAAAAGGAACAACAAAAAAAAAGAAACAAAAGATCTCCTAGAATAAAAAAGTCTAGCAACTTGACAGCATACAAGATTATACACAGGGCCAGCCGAGTGGCATGATGGTTAAGAACTGGCTTGGGACACCAGAGAGCCCCGGTTCGGATCCCACATATGAGGGCCAGTAGAGGGACACTTCCCTCTACAGCTAAGATGCTGAACAACAGCTCAACCTGGAGCTGGGCTGCCATGAGTCGCCTGCGACGGCATAGCCTGCAGCCCCTGTCGCAGTGGGTTGCCATGGGCTACCGGGTTTAACCAGCAGCTAGCGTGAGCGGCTAGCAGCCACAGTGAGCGGCCGTCCAGAAGCCTGCGACTGATCTGCTTTGCCCTGGAAGAGCGCAATGATGGTGCCAACTTGGGCCAGTGAAGCCATGTACTCCACAACTAGACTGAAGAACAAAACGACAGCAACTTGTCTGTTCCCCTTCCCCCAATTCCCCAATAGAAATCTTAAAAAAAAAAAAAAGATTATACACAAAATTCAATCACACTTCTATATATTAAAAATGCACAGGTGGGAAGCAAAATTAAAATTACAATACCATTTGCAATCACTCCAAATATAATAAAATAATTAGGTGCACATTTATTTCAACAAAACACTGACAGGGCTTGTATGCTGAAAATTACAAAATGATGGTGAAATCAAAGAAGCCCTAAATAAATGGAGAGGCATACTGTATTCATTGATTGGAAGACTTAACATAGCCAAGATATCTGTTCTCCCCAGATCGGCCTATAGATTTAACACTGAAAATTTTAGGAATATTTTACTAGACACACACACAAGCTTATTCTAAAATTTATAAGGAAAAATCATATGCCCTACAATAACTAAGAATTTTTTTTAAGTGAGAGCAATCATCTGATGTTTAGGACTATAATATAGTTGCAGTAATCAAGACCATGTGGTATTAGTGGAACAATAGAAACATAAATGAATGGAAATGTATAGAGAACCCAGTAGCCTAACACAAATATACTTCATCAGTTTTGACAAAGGTGTACAAACAATGGAGGAAAGGTAAGCTTTTTAAATAATGATGCTGGAACAACTGGTATCTATAGGCCAGTAGGCATGCATACATTCATACATACATACATAAATAGTAACCTTCATCTAAAACTTATACCTTCTATGAAAATTAACTCAAAATGGATTACAGACTTCAATATAAAACTATAAAGGTTTTTTTTTTTAAATGTAGGACTCAATCTTTAGAATATGGAGCTAGGGAAAGAATGTTTAAATATGACACCAAAACCTTATTCTGTAAAATAATAATAAACTGAACCTCATTGTTTGGCAAATTTTGTAAATATATAAATATGATATGATCTAGAAACTCTACTCTTGGTCATTTACCTCAGAAAAATAAAAACATAGGGTTACACAAAAACTTGTACACCAGAATTCATAGTAGTTCTATTTGCAATAACCCCAAGCTGGAAATAACCCAGATGTCTTTCAGTGGGTTAATGAACAATCGCAGCACATCTGTACCATGTAATGTACTCAAGCAATGAAAAGGAACAAATTATTGATACATGCAACAACCCAGGTGAACTTGGAGGGAATTGTGCAAAATGATATGACAACAAAAGAATATTTACTGTATGATTCCATGTATGTGGCTTTCTTAAAATGACAAAATTATATTAATGTAGAACATATTTGTTGCCAGGAGTAATACAAAGGGAAGTAGGTATGACCAGAAAAGGACAACATCCAAAGCCAAAAAGTACATATTTTGTATTTCATATATATATAATGTTCAAAAAGAAGCTAACTCACTTATTTTATTAGAATTTAAAATAGGGGTTGCTTAGTGATATCAAAGGGATAGGAGAGGGTTTCTGGTGTTCCGATAATGATCTAACTTTTATTCTGAACGTGGTTATATTTACTTGATGTTATCTATTTGGGAAAATTCACTAAGTTGTACCTGTATGGTAGGGACATTTTTGTATATGTTATACTTTAACAAAACAGCTTTATTTACGGTGACCAAGACACAGAAACAACCAAAGTGTCTTCAACAGATGATTGGATAAAGAAGTTGTGGTATATATACACAATGGAATACTATTCTGCCGTAAGAAAAGATGAAATACTGCCATTTGCGACATCATGGATGGATCTTGAGATTATAATGCTAAGTGAAATAAGTAAGACAGAAAAAGTAGATTCCACTGATATGGGTATATAAAACTGAAAACAACAAAAGAGCAAGAAAAACAAATGAAGAAACAAAACTCATAGACACAGACAATACTTTAGTGGTTACCTGAGGATAAGGGGGAGGGGTGTAGTAGATTAGGGTAAAGGGGATCAAATCTGTGGTGATGGAAGGAGAACTGACTCTGGGTGTGGTGAACACACAATGTGATATATAGATGATGTATTACAGAATTGTACACCTGAAATTTATGGAGCTTTGCTAACAATTGTCACCCCAATAAACTTTAATGAAAAAAAAGTTTCATTATAAAAGTACCCAAATTATATAATTCAATAATTAAAATAATTATCAAATAGACATCATGAGGTAAATACATCACTGAGTTTCTTAATATTATATAACTCATCAAGGCGTACAAATACACACACACACACACACACACACACACACACACACACCCCACGTCATTTTATGGTCCAAATTGCAGCACATGTTCGTTAAACTCTATCCCAGGAAATCTACATGACCTTGGATACTTAAAATCTTGAAATTTTGGTTTTCTTTTCAAGAAAAAGAGATTTGGTTTGACATTTCTAAGGGTTCTCTTATCAATCAAAAGCTCTGTTTGCAAAGTATTCTGTGTTTATATAAGTTGTTTGCAAAATATTTAAAATGCAGCACCTATTTAACTCAGTTTATAGCCTAAAATTTTAAATACATGAATAGAATTTGAAATGGCCCTGTATTGAAGTGCATTTTATTGCATAACATGTTACTTTCCTTGAAGATTTGATTTAAAGAAAATGTTTATGTTACATATCTCACAAAACCTATTTTTTTTTTTTTTGCCTAAGATACCTAATGCATTGAATAAATAATATATAGCCTACCACTTCAGGTGATACATGTGTGGATTACATAACATAAATAATTTAAAACCTGTAGAGCAGTCTACAAATGCAAAATGCAAATGTAATTACTATTATTACCATTATCATTACCATTACTATAAGTTTTGGTGAGGTGTTTTTGCTTATTTTCCAATGTTTGGGCAAAATGTATCTTTTTATTAAATTTATTGGGGTATCATTGGTTAATGACATATAAATTTCAGGAGTACAACTTTTTAATACAACATCTGTCTATTCCAGTTGTGCGCTCACCACCCAGTCTAATCTCCTTCCATCACCATATATTTGACGCCTTTTACCCTCTTCGCCCTTCTACCCCCCCCCATCTATTCCAGTAACCTTTGTTCTGTTATCTGTATTTATGAGTTTGTTTGCTTTGTTTGTTCATTTGTTGCTTTTTGTTTTATATCCCGCATGTGAGTAAAATCTTACATACAGTTCTTGTCCTTTTCCATCTGACTTATTATAGGTTTTCATATCATTTTCTATTTCCTTCACTTTATGGGAGAGAATGTAGAATGACTGTACTCAGACACACACACACACACACACACACACACACTTAATTAGGTAGTGGGGAAGAAAATGTACCATTTTTTTTTCCTTTTTCTACTACTGAAGCTCTGCTCTGCTCATTACCCTTCCTTTACTTTCCCTTCATTTTCCTCTTAAGGGGCAATGAAGATAAACTTCTGTTGATAGCTCATGAATTTCAATTTATATACTCAAGGGACAGGGCATTTTTGATAGAATGTCCCCAGTGTTGGACCTTGCTGCTGCTTGTGCTTTCAGAGTCCACGTTTAAACCTTCAGGCTAATATGTAAATCTGTTTCTGTTGTTTTAAACAGAAGACTTGTGAGTGTTTCAAAACAGATGTGCATTTAATAAGTATTTATTCAGTGTTACAGATGTTAGTACTAAGAGACTTTCCCAGGGACAACAAAAGGGAATGAGACAGCAGGGACTGAGGCTGCATTTCCAAGGGCCTGGCCCTCAAAAGTCTCCCCTATGTAAACAGAGAAGACAGGGTTATCTCCTTGTAAAAAGGAATATGTACATGTATGTAAAGAGAGGCATTGGAGTACAGTCCCCAAAATGCTTGTGGATGTTTTCTGAAAGTGTTGGGATTTCAATTGCCATTTTTTTTCTTCTTTGTACTCTTCCATATCTCCAATACTTTGCATTATTAAGTAATTTTGTATAATTAGAAATTACATAAAGAAGCTGTTTTTATAGTGAAAAAGTAATAATGCTATTCCAATACAATCCAGCATCCTTATAATAAATAGTTTTATAGAACCTATTATACACACTGTTTCAAGAATAACTAAAAGTGGGAAATTATTGTATGGGCTGTACCTGTTTTCCAGATTGTAGAATATTTTCTTTCTTTTTTCCTCTAATGGCGACCTTGGCTTGAAGTTTTTCATAATTCTCTAGCTTTTCTTTATTGTCGAGTTATATATGGATATATCTCTAACATATTTAGTTTTGCGTTTTTTAATTTTACGTAAAATGGTTCATTCTGTATATATGTTTCTGTGACTTTTTTTGTTTTAATTTAATCTTAACTGTGAGAATTGTTCCTCTTGATACATGTAACAATACTTGGTTCTCTTACATTTTACTTATCCCGTATACTACAGTAGACAAAGGAATGTTGTTTCTAGTACCAAAAATTCTGCTAAAATAATTATTCTACAAATATTCTCATGTACATGAGCAAGATATTTCTTATGTATGAGGAATGTTTGTACAGATTCAGAGGATATCTTAATTTCATATTCATATGCCCATATCAACTATATTTATCTTGATTTTATTGATTTTTACTATTGTATCTATTTTATTGCATTATATTTTGATTATATTTTATATATTTTTCATTTTACATTTTTTGGGTATATTCTTTTTCTCCCTTTCTAACTTCTTTTTTTTTTTTTAAAATTTTTTTATTGGGATATTGGGGGAAGGGGAACAGACAAGTTGCTGTCGTTTTGTTCTTCAGTCTAGTTGTGGAGGACGTTGCTTCACTGGCCCAAGTTGGCACCATCATTGCGCTCTTCCCGGGCAAGGCAGATCAGTCGCCGGCTTCTGGACAGCCGCTCACTGCAGCTGCTGGCCGCTCACGCTGGCTGCTGGCTGCTGGCTACACACGGTAGCCCATTGCAACCCACTGCCACAGGGGCTGCAGCCTACGCCTTCGCCAGCAACTCACAGCAGCCCAGCTCCAGGTTGAGCTGTTGTTCAGCATCTTAGCTGTAGAGGGCAGTGTCACTGGCCCTCATATGTGGGATCCGAACCGGGGCCCTCTGGTGTCCCAAGCGAGTTCTTAACCATCGCGCCACTCGGCCGGCCCTCCCTTTCTAACTTCTTAATTAAGTTAGATGCATAAGAGATAAGTAGTTGGTAGTTCCTTCTTTTCTAATTTAAAGCTAAGGTTTTAAATGTCATTAAAACATTGAAGTAGCTACATCCTAAAAGTTTTGATGTATAGAATGTTTGTTTTAATTTATTTGTAAGTATTTTGGCATTTAGAAATGAATTTTAGATTTAAAAATCGTGTATATGTAGGTATGTATATATTTATAATATTTTTCTAATTTTAAATTTGTTAACTTTTTATTTAATTCCAGTAAGTGCAGAAGACAGAATCTGCAGTGTATTGACTCTCAAATTTGTTGAGACTGTCATGGTACCAATTACTAAAAATATTAGGTTTGCTTGAGATTTTTTTTTAAAGTATCTCCAATAGTTGGATACCAAGTTCTATATGTTTGATTTCGTATGGTTAAGTGTCAGCTTTTATGTATAGGTCTATGATCTATTTCAAACTAAGTTTTAATGTTATTTTTTTCCTGTATGGATGTCCAGTTGCTCATAGAACTGTTTCCTTCTCCCACTGAATTGCCTTGAAACTTTGTCAAAATAAATTTATATGTATGTATTTGTGGGCTATATTATGTTTTATTAATCTATATTTCTATTCTTCTAGCAGCAATACAATCTCTTGATAGTAACTTCTTGTATAGTAACTTTATAGGGAATCTTGAAATCAGGTACAGTAAATCTTCCAACTTTATTTTTTCCTACTTTTTAAAATTACTTTGGCTATTCTAGGTCTTTTTTATTTTTATAAATTTTTTATCAACTTCTTGTAAAAATTGTAGGAATTTTGAATGGAGCAACTTTGCATCTGTATATTAATTTTAGTAGAATTGATTTTCACAGTTTGAAACTCTTCTAACTCATGAATATGACATATGTTTCCATTTATTTAGTTTTGTATTTTTAAAAAATATTTTGCAGTTTGTAGTCTAGAAAACTTGTATGACTTTTTTATAAATGTATTCCTTTGTATTTATGTGTTTTGGTGTTATAAAATAAAAGGTATTTCAAAAATTTTATATTCTAAATGTTGTTCCTAGTATAAAAAAAAGTACAATTGATTTTTAATATTAACCTTGTGTCTTATACCTAGGTAATCCATTTTTTAATTCTTATTTGTAGATTTCTTAAGATTGCTAATTACAAGAAATATGCCGTCAGTAAATAGAAAACTATTTACTCTTTCCTTTCAGAATTTCAAGTTTTTATACATTTTTCTTTCCCTATTATAATGACTGGGACTTCCAGTATAATATTAAATACAATAAAACCTTGGACTGTGAGTAACTTAGGTTTGCGAGTGTTCCATAAGACTAGCAACGTTTCTAATACATTTTAACTTGGAAAACGAGCAATGTCTTGCAGTACAAATAGTTTGTTTTGGAACAAGTTATGCTCGCAAGCAAAAGCATTACTGTATGTGTGATTTGAGTGATTTGAATAGGAACTCTTGCCTTGTTTCCAAACATAGCAATAAGGTGTTCGATATTTCACCATTAAGTATAATGCTAGAGCTAGGTTTTGTTAGATACCGGTATGTCTTACCTCATTGAGAATGTTGCTTCCTCTATTTAGTTTGCTGAAAATGTTTATCACAAATGTGTGTTAAGTTTTTAAATGGCCTTCTATTTCCATTAATATGGTGATTTTCACTAATTATTTTATAAATATTAAACTTACTTTATTTTGTTAATATGGTGAATCAAATCATTAACTTTCCTTTTTTTTAAGATTTTTATTGGGGAATTAGGGGGATGGGAACAATGCTGGGGAATTGGGGGAAGGGGAACCGACAAGTTGCTGTCCTTTTGTTCTTCAATATAGTTGTGGAGGACGTTGCTTCACTGGCCCAAGTTGGCACCATCATTGCGCTTTTCCCAGGCAAGGCAGATCAGTCGCCAGCTTCTGGACGGCCGCTCACCACGGCTGCTGGCCGCTCGTGCTGGCTGCTGGCCACATACAGCAGCCCATGGCAACCCACTGCCACAGGGACTGCAGCCTACGCCGTCGCCGGTGACCCATGGCAGCCCAGGTCCAGGTCGAGCTGTTGTTCAGCATCTTAGCCGTGGAGGGCAGTGTCACTGGCCCTCATATGTGGGATCTGAACCAGGGCCTCTGGCATCCCAAGTGAGTTCTCAACCATCGTGCCACTCGGCTGGCCCCCCTTTCCTTTTTTTAACCAACTTTGAGTTCTGGCCACTAACTCTTCTTGATCACAGTGCATAATCCTTGTGGTGGTCATGAGAATGTGGCAGTAGATTTCCTACTACAGGGACCATAATTGACCATGAGTTTCAGTTACTGCACTTTGAAATCTACTGTAGTATTTGTGCCAAGGCCATGTCTCCAACAGGCTGCTCCTTGCCAATGACTAAAAATAGGGGGCTGTTAAGACAGACCTGTTCCTGGGAGTCACAGGCCTGTCTGGTCACTTAACATTGGCTCAAATGCTCACCAACAGCTTTGGCAAGCCTGCCTTAGACTAATGGCAGTCCAGAATGCCTCGTCTCCACCTTCCCTTCCCTTCATCCACATAGAGTCAGAGGTGCGTCACCCTCTGACTAGTCTCCTAGTCTTCTCTCGCTCCCTCTCTATTTTTTTCATATGAATATTTCTCTAATAAATAATTTTATGTTTAATCCTTCCTTGACATCTGCTCCTCAGAGGATCCAATATAACACAGTTTTTTCTTTATTGCTTGATTTGTTTACTGATATTTTGTTAAAGACTTTTCATCTGTATTTTGAAAGACATAGTTTCATAACTTTCTTGATCTATATCATCTTTGCCTAGGTTTGGCATAGTGTAATTCTGGCATCATAAAACAGGTGTGATCCTGTTTCCTCCTTCTCTATTTTTATCTCAGGTTTAAAGAGGTATAATACATAAATACAAATTGTATACTTTTAAGGTATACAATGTGTTGTTTTGATATGCATATTTATGTATACTTTGTGAAAATATCAGTGTGATCTTTTTTAATGCTGAATAATCAATGTCCCATAATATTCCATTGTGTGTGTGTATATATATATGATATTCAGAGGGTGCCAAAAAATGTATATACATTTTAAGAAAGGCAAAAACTGTATTAAAATTGTAATACTCAATACTATATATCAATAACAAAAGATAAATACAAGTCATATTTGACTTCTGAAATTATAAGAGGTGCTCAAAGTGGTTACCATCAGCATAATTTTAATACAGTGTTTTCCTTTCTTAAGATGTATATACATTTTTTTGGCACTCTCTGTATATATCATATTTTCTTTATCCATTCATCCGTCATCCATCAGTTAACATTCAGTTGTTTCCATATCTTGGCTATGATGACTAAATGGTGAAATAAACATGGGAGTACAGATATATTTTGAAGATACTCATTTTATTTTCTTTAGATATATACCCAAAAATATATGATTGCAGGATGGTAGTTGTGTTTCTGATTTTTTGAGGAACCTCCATACTGTTTTTCATACAGGCTGTACCAATTTACTTTCCCAACAGTATGCAAGGGTTTTCTTTCTCCATATCCTTGCTAGCACTTGTTATCTTTTATCTTTTTTTAATAATAGACATTCTAGCAACTGTGATATAATATTCCATTGTGAATATGCTTTGAATTTCCCTGATGACTAATGATGCTAAGCACCTTTTTATTTGTAGCTTCATTTGTAGTGGCGATTTGTGGTTCTTTTGATCAATGCTGATTTAGGTCCATTTGGTTTAATGTGTTATTCAGATCCACTCTTTTCTTATTGATTTTATTTCAGGATTAAATTGTTGAAAGTGAGGTATTGACATTTCTTATTATTTTTGTATTGGTGTCTATTTCTCTCTTCAGTGTTGTTAATATTTCCTTTGTATATTTAGGTTGTTTGGTATTGGATGTTTATATACAAGTATGTACAATGTTATATCCTCTTGATGATTTGACTTCTTTATGATTATATAATTACCTTGTTCTTATGAAAAATTTTTGACTTGAAGTCTTTCATCTTATATAGCCATTTTTCCTCTGTTTTGGTTTCCATTTGCCTAGAATACCTTTCTCTATCCCTTTACCTTCAGGCTATGAGTGTCCTTGAAATCTAAAGTGAGTCTCTTGTAGGAAGCATGTTGTTGGATCCTGCTTTGTAATCTATTCCGTCACTCTATTTTTTGATTGGAGAATTTAATTCATTAATATTTAGAGTAATTATTGATAGGATGGGTCTGATTATTGCCATTTTTAAATTATTTCCTGACTGTTTTGTTATTTCTTTCTCTTTTGCTGTCTTCTTTTGTGGTTGACAATTTTTTTTTCTAGTGATATGCTTTAATTCCTTTATCTTTTGTTTATCCTCTACAGATTTTGTCTTTGTGGTTACCATGAGGCTTACATAAAATATAGTTATAATAATTTATTATAAGATGATAGCAAACAAGTTGAATCATATTTAAAAACTCTACACTTTTATTTCTCCCTCCCATATTCTGTTATTGATGTCACAAATTGCATATTTTTATATTGTGTATCCTTTAACAAATTATTGTAGTAATAATTTTTTTATACTTTTTTCTCTTCATTTTTAAACTAGAATTAAGTGATCTGTATACCATTATTATTCTTATTAAAAATAACTATATACTTACTTTTGCTAGTGAATTTTATAGTTTTGTACATTTTCTTGTTACTAATTAGCACCCTTCTTTTCAACCTGAAGAAATGCCTGTAGTCTTTCTTGTAAAGTACTCCCTCAGCATTTGTTTATTTTGAGACGCTTTATCTCTCTTTCATTTCTGTAAGAAAGCTTTGCTAGGGAAAGTATTCTTGATTGGCAGGGCTTTTCGTTTTGTTTTGCTTTATTTTTTCAGAACTCTAACTATATTATCCCAGTTTCTCTTGGCCTGTGAGATTTGTGCTGAGAAATCCATTTATATTCTTCTGGGATTTTCCTTGTATATGTAATATTGCTTTTATCCTGCTGCTTTAAAATTCTCTCTTTGTCTCTGACTTTTGAGAATTTGATTATTAGTATAATATGTCTTAATATAATCATTTTTGGTTAATCCTGTTTGGAGACCTCTGATCTTCATGGATCTGGATATTTATATTCCTCCCAAGGTTTGCAAAGATTTTAGCGATAATTCTTTAAATATGCATTCTGTCCCTTTTTTTCTCTCTTCTCCTTTTGGGACTCTCATAATGCATATATTGGTTGGCTGATGGTGTCCCATAAATCCCAGAGGCTTTCTATACCATTTTCTTTTTCTTTTTCTTTTTTCCCCTTTGATAGGATGATTTCAAATCATGAGACACAGCATTCACAAATTCTTTCTTCAGCCTTATTAATTCTGATGTGAAGCTCTCTATCGCATTTTTCATTTTATTCATTGTATTCTTCATCTCTAAAAATTGGTTTCTTTTTATGATTTCTATATTTTTATTGAACTCATTTTGTTAATGTATTATTCTCCTTTTGTCAAATTATTTGAGTTTTCTTGTAGCTTGCTGAGTTTCCTTAAAACAGTTATCTTGAATTCTTTATCAGGCATTTTATACACCTCCATTTCTTTTGGGTTGATTACTGGAAAATTATTGTGTTCCTTTGGTACTGTCACATGTCTGATATTTTCATGTTTCTTGAAGTTTTGCATTGCTTTCTTCTCATTTGAAGAAGTAGTCACCTTCTATAGTCTATACTGATTGGCTTAGAGAGAAAAAGATCTTCACTAGTAAGCCTGGCTAGGGATTCTGGGGATCTTTCAGACCTTTTCTATGGAAGCTTCTCCACTCCTGTTGATCCCTTTAGGGCAATGAGGGACTATTAGGATTGTATGCCTTCTTTCCATCTCACAAGGCAAGGCCTGGTGCTGACAGCCTCCCAATTATGTTCCCTAGCTCAGTGCCCTAAAGTGTTCAAATTTATGTGCCTTCCCCCAAACCACCAGAGTCAAGCAAGCTGTCTGTGCTCATACATGATCTTTAGAAGTTTTTTGCACAGTGTCTGTGGGGGCATGCATGGGATACCAGCTGCAGGAAGTGAGCTGGAATCCCAGGTTTCCGCAAAGGTATACTCGTCCATGGGTTGTCAAAATCAAAGCTTCCTTAATTCTTGGGTGAGCTTGTTCCATGTAAAGACAAACTTTGATAGCTCAAAGTTTGTTTTATTCTTAAAAGGTAATAATGCTAAAAATAAAAATTCTCTTTCTTCCCTCATAACATCAATAAACCAAGGGGTATTTTCTTGTTGTCCTGATTTGTGATATGTGACATGCTTAAACAAATCATTCTGTCCAAGTGATAAGCTGTTCTCTTTGGGCATTCTGAGTCACAAGCCCATCTCTGACACAGAGGAGTGTGTCAGAAGTAACATGAAGAGCAATTTGGAAAGGGAAAACATTTGGGGCAGATAGATAATATCTTTTTACATTATTAGGGCTCAGGAAAGTTGGGGTGTAATTTGGACTTAACTACCATCAAGCTATGTAACTTTAGAAAAGTCCTCTGCATCATTTTTAGAGCATTAACATTCACACTGGAAAAATTTGAATCTTAGTATGATAGATTCTGTAATATATCTCTCAACAGGGCTGCATCTTAAACTTAATGAACTCTTGTGCCTTTACTTCAAGATTTTGATTTTAAAACTCTACCTTTCTGACCCCAATAATTTATACCAAAAGTCCCTCAAATTCTCCAGCTGTCCTATGTAGCAGCACTTGGGCTTCAGTTTCCTCCCTTAGTAAACATTTGCATGGAATATTTTTCCATCACTTTATTCTAAAAGTTGTGTGTTATGTTTTAGACTATCCCTATTAAAAAGTGTATAGCTAAATTTTAAAAATTTCTTTCTGAGAATTTCTGCATTTTAACAAATTTAAAGTATTACAATAATTGCTGATATTTTTAAAAATATATGTTAATAATACATTTTAATTTTATGTTTTTTTTTCTGCTTTGGAGACTTCTTTATTTTGTCTTATGTTGATTGAGTTTTTGTCTGTTTTTTTCTGTCTGTTTATTCACATATATGAATTCTATATTTAATAGCTTATTTAAATTAATATATAATCTAGTAGCAGAGTTAAAATAATATAAAGATAATAAATATATTTACTTCCTTTCCTCAAAACACATTGGTCTTAAAGTACTTTAATTTTATCCTCTATCTCATCTCTCATTATGTTTTCTACTGCTTTAGTTTGATCTTTTTTCAAAATTCCTCCAAAGAAAATTTTTATTATACTTGCTAATAATTTTTACAGAAATATAACATATTTATTGAATTATTAAGCAATTTCTTTACTTACCATTGGAACTCCAATTTAATGTTTCTCTTTGTGTCACATTGTAGTAGTTTTTCAGCACATGATTTTGACTCTTTAAATTTTGAAGAAAGTACTTTTATTTTACCCTAACTTTAGACTGATATTTTAGTTGGATATTTATATGTTGATGATTATTTTTTCTGACAACTTGAAGAAACCTCCTGTGGTTCCTGTTGAAATGTACTCTTTCCTGCCTAATATTTTAAATTTCTCATTGAATTTTTTCTCATTCATTGATAAAAATTATCTCTTGTATGTATTTCACATTATGTAATTGCAGAACCCACTAATTTGATGCTAATTTAATGTTTTTCATTTTTACTTTTAAGCTTCATTTTGGTTATTTTCCTAATATGTAATTTTTAGATAATAAATTCATTTTTAAGCTGAGTTTTAATCTGTGGCCCTCTAATACATTTCTTAATTTCTTTCATCTATGGAAATTTTATCTTTTTTGCTTCCTACTTATACTTTTTACAGTGTCTTGTAACATTTTTTGTCTTCCTTTTTTAAACATTTTAATTATTTAAAAATAATTATGTTGGGCCAGCCCAGTGGCGCGTTCATTAAGAGCTGGCTTGGGACACCAGCTCTGAGCAGCAGGGCCCCAGTTCGAATCACACATTAGGGCTAGTGATGCTGCACCCTCTACAGCTAAGATGGTGAACAACAGCTCAGCCTGGAGCTGGGCTGCTGTGAGTCGCCAGCAAAGGCATAGGCTGCAGTGAGACTGCAGTGGGCTGCCATAAAGCTACCGTGAGTGTCTGGCAGCCGGCGTGAGCAGCCGGCAGCCGGTGTGAGCTTCCAAGAGCCACCGTGAGCAGCCATCCAGGGGCCGGTGACCGATCTGCCTCGCCCAGGAAGAGCACAATGATCACAACACCACCATGGGCCAGTGAAGCGACGTCCTCCACAACTAGGCTAAAGAACAAAAGGACAGCAACTTGTCTGTTCCCCTCCCCCAATTCCCCAATAAAATCTTTAAAAACAAAAAAAATTATGTTGCAGGGCCTGCCAAGTGGCTCAGTTAGTTAAGAGCTTTCTCAAAGAGTGTGAGCTCTGAGCAACAGCAGTTTGATTCCTGGCCCGAGCTGAGCTGCTGCTGAGCTGCCAGCAGGTGACAGGATGGCTCAGCTAAAAAAAAGAAACAGTATCTTTTAGGTTGTTTTATTATTTTAATTCCTCAGGGTTTATTGTCATCTAGTATATTGTTTCTGCTACATAGTTTGGCTGTTTTTTTTTTTAAATAATGAGCTTATTTGGAAGGGAAATATTTTAACATTGGAAATGATTTTTCCATGGGGGTCCTGTGTTTACTAATTATGGAAGAAAGTATATATTAGGCCTGGAACTAAATATTTGTATATTAATTCAATGGCTCATATTTCCCCATGTATAAGACGCACCTTCTTTTGAAAAATTTGGGGTCTTAAAACTGGTTGCATCTTATACAGTGGTAGTAGATTTTTTTTACTTGCATTTCCCGCTTTTTTCGCGCTTGTTTTTGTGCTCATACAACCACTGTATAAGACTCACCCAGTTTTTAGACCCCAAGTTTTCCAAAAAAGGGTGCATCTTATACATGGGGAAATACGGTAATATTAAAGCAGGTTTATAAAATCTGTGGGAGGGGTGTGTGTGTGTGTGTGTGTGTGTGTGTGTGTGTGTGTGTGTGTGTGTGTGTGTATTAGGGGAAGCTTTTCTCCCCACATAGTGCATAAGGCAAAACAAACAATCAAACAAAAGACAATATTCTTTCTGTCTTCACGAACCATTGTGTTTTTTTCCTCTATTTCTGTAAGTGCATCCCTGCAAGGGACTGGCTTTGTATAATGTTGTGAGTTTCATTTTGTCATGAGACAAAGACTTAACATTTTGTCTTATTGTGTGTATTAAAAGCAAAATATTTAATCTGGGGCATATTTGGGGCAAAATGGACTACCTTTATCCACATATCACTAAAATCACAATAACTCTATTTTCCAAATTTTAGTGTGCTTCACTTTTCTGAGATGTTTGGATTTTATTTCATGTTTTTGTGATCCTACTTGGAATCTTAGTAATCATATCATTTTTACATAATTTCTATGTGCTTTTATTATAGGAGATTGTGTTACCTCAGCTGGTATTATGAAATTGAAAGTCTCAATTGCACTTGAAATTTAAATTTTAACAATAAACCAGAATTTCTCTCTATTTTATCTACTGTAGTTTTCATCTACTTGTTCATGACTAGGATGTACTTTTCCATTTTTTTTAGAACATAAGCCCTATCTCATGTTCTCCAAATGTTGTGTTTTTTTCATTCTCTACTGATTTCTTCTTTTCTGGCCTAAAATTAATATGTGTTTCCTATATCTAAAAGAAAATAAATATTTTACTTGATCTCTTTATCTCTTTTATTTCTTTCTTTAATTCATGAACAATTCTTTTTTTCAAATATTTGTTATCCCTTACTGTAATTTCCAGTAATATATAACAGTGCTTTGTTGAGGATAGTGCTAATTACACAATTTAATGTATATAATATATATTATAACTACACATATACATTCCATTGATATACACTCATCCTATTTTCTTGTTTGCTGTTTATATCAATGTTTTGTGTCTCTCAGTTGCAATTTTCATTTCCTTGACAATTACGGTAAGTTCATGAACTCATCCTAGAAAAAGTTCTACATAACTCATTGCTGAATATTACTATGGTTATCTTTGAAGTATTCCCCTTGGAAAGTTATTCACTGACACCAGTGCCTAGTCCACCCTTCAAAGCAGTTTTGGAACTCTTTCTGGAATGGCCCATCAGAGTTGTCATCATATTACCCTTGATGTCCTGAATGTCATCAAAATGTCTTTCTTTCAAACTTTCCTTTATCTTTGGGGAAAGAAAGAAGTCATTGGGGGGCCATATCAGGTGAGTAGGGAGGGTGTCCCAATACAGTTATTTGTTTACTGGCTAAAAACTCCCTCACAGACAGTGCCGTGTGAGCTGGTGCATTGTCGTGATGCAAGAGCCATGAATTGTTGGCAAAAAGTTCAGGTTGTTTTCATCTAACTTTTTCATGCAGCCTTTTCAGCATTTTCAAATAGTAAACCTGGTTAACTGTTTGTTCAGTTGGTACAAATTCATAATGAATAATTTCTCTGATATCAAAAAAGGTTAACATCATTGTAACAAGTTCACAAACTTAATTGTAAGACATCCTAGACAAGAATTGTGCTTTATTTTGTGTGAATCCTAAAGTATGCAGGAAAGTGCTAGATAATTAGAAGATGCTTGAACATATATTTAATATTCGTAAATTAATCTGCTTAATTACCTATTTTTTAATTGTTTGGAAGAGGTAAATTTTTAAATGATACCTTGCTAGCTTAAAGGGCTTTAGAGCCTAACACAGTAGAACTTGCTATGGTTTAAAGATTCATTTGAGGACTAGGCATTGTGATTAAAAGTAATATAACCACATTGTCTATTAGTATCATTCGTAAATGGTCTCAAACCACCATTATTTCAATTAGTGACAAGGAGGTTCATTTAAATTAGTATATTTGAGTTTTATTTTAGGATAAATATATATTTCAAACTTCACAACACACTACAGTACTAAATTAGCTTTCTATACAATTATTTCTCTCTTAAGAATGAACTAATTAAAATCCCTCCAGCCCACACTTCTGGCATAACTCATCCAATTTATAATGAAAACTAGATTAAGTGAAAAATAGAACTATGTTTCAGTGGAGGGGACGCCCTTTACTAAATAAGCATAGTTAATTTTTAACCCAGTTTATATGTGTATTAGTATATATTTTATTCAGTATCAAAAACTATGGTCTCTTTCAGGACTAGTTAGTAGATCAAACCAACATTTGATCTACTAACTATCCTGTCAAATGAACTTCATTATGAACATTAGGATGTCTAGAGTGTTGCTGAAGGAGGCAAATTATATTATTATTTGTTGTTGTTGTTCTTCTAAGATCCCTGTGTACCTTTATCATTCTCTACTTACTGTGAATAATATCATTCCATTTCAAAGTAACTGAACAGATTCTTGCCACTTGAAACAACAGGAATCGAAGAAAGAGTAGCCAGAAAGTATAAAACTAAAAAATGTTCCACTTAGTTAAGTGGTTTCCCAATGCATAATTAGTGTATGTATTCATAAGATACATAGATGAATTTACTTCTACTTGTCTTCACAACTGAAAGTAAGAATAAAAAAAATACAATAAAAAATAAAAGAAAATTATTCCAGTTTTATTCATGAGTCCTAGTCACATTGTTTCTGGAATGTCAAACAAACTTGAAAGACATAAATACCATATGAACAATACACAGTCCTATAATTTAACACCTGTCTCCCATGAATAGACTATGGCATTTTCATGCTTATGTGATAGTGCAATATGTTGCTTTTTGAGCTACTATCGTGGAATATCTGGAATGGAACTATGTATATTTTGAACTTGGCTGTAGCATGCCTGCTTTGAGGCTTCATTTGCATTTTTTTCCAATTAGACTCATTTCACCTTGCATACTTTCTGAATTATGAGTGTCACTGCATTGTTGTTTAAATGTGACTATGATACTAAAAGAAAGGATCTAGGTTAATGTAGACATAATAAAGAAGATTTAGCTTTTAGTATATCTTTTTATGGGAGAATATCAATAAGATAACTGACATAACTTTTTGGTACAATATGTTTAGAAGTAGCTGGTAAAACTATTGAAAGGTGAGGAAAACAAAATATAGTACTATAAGTTAATAGTACAGAGGCTATCACACCTCAAATGAGTTGAGAGTGTAGCCTAAAATATGGGGTGAGTTGAAATCAACTATTTTGCCCCTCCACTTCCCTACTTTCTTTAGGTTTGTGCAGCTTAAGATGCAAAAGAATATAATTGGGCTCAAGTGCCAGATTTCAGAGACAGACTGGGTAAAGATGGACCAAAGTTTCAGGATTAAATGAAATCACTTTGAGCATTAATATGTACTCTGTAATCTTGAGAAAGTTAAAGCTCATTGTTGGGCCAGCCGAGTGGCGCGATGGTTAAGAACTCGCTTGGGATGCCAGAGGGCCCCGGTTCAGATCCCACATAGGAGAGCCAGTGACACTGCCCTCCACAGCTAAGATGCTGAACAACAGCTCAACCTGGAGCTGGGCTGCCATGAGTCGCCGGCGGCGGCGTAGGCTGCAG
>NW_017732116.1:237590-245930 GCF_001890085.2 Hipposideros armiger
CAGCACTATTCTCCTCCCCCAATTCCCCAATAAAAATCTTAAAAAAAAAAAAAAAAAGCTCATTGTTAAGCCTCAGCCTTACCCTTGAATTGAGGATAATAATGAAAACAACTTTCAGATTACTATGAAGTTATATTTGTATAGTGTTTGGTAAGCTGAGTTTCAACGTAAATGTCAGTTATATTCATTTATGAACTGCTTACGAAGTCCCTCATACTAAGAACACTACATAATTTATCCTCATAACAGCACCATATGGAAAGTACTATTATCATTCTCATTTCACAGAAAAGGCAACAGAGGCACAAAGGAATGCAGAGACTTGTCCAAGGTCATACTAGTGAGAGAGCAGCCAGGATTTGGCCCACGCAGCCTGACTTTTTATTCTTACTCATTTTGTTCTACTGTCTCTCAAGTGAATGCAGCCTGGAGATTATAATCATTTCACCACCCCCCACCATCTCCCCAGTGTTTCCCTGATGCCCTTGAGAAATGACCTCTTGGTGTGCTAGTACATCAACTCCTTACTGCTTATTTTGCAGAGGATGTTTCTGAAAGTTCAAGATAAAATTTTCTTACATTCTGATTTTGATTAAGGTGCATCTTGAATGTTAAGAATATGGGGATCAAGAATTGTGACAGGTGTAGTACAGACACTTAGCAGTGCTGTCAATTTCAATAGGAACCTTTTAAAGACAAAATCCTAGGTTAGCACACAAACTCCTAGTGTGCAATCCCTCTGCCGGCCAGTGTGCTGGGCTGGGGGTTGCTATCCTACACCAGCCATAGAAGGAGAAGCAGGTTCCTGTTGCCGTTGCTTGCCTTCGTCCCTCCTCCCATTTCCTTAATAAAAAAGCTGTGCTCCATCTTCTCCATCATAACCTGCTGTAACTGTAACTGCTCGATGAGTATGGATCACGGAAAGGGGATGGACTGAGGGATATACTTACTACCTGCTGCAGTGGGCACGAGGCTCTAACTTTTTATAAGTAGTTACATTTTACACTGCAGTTCCTGGTGTTCAACTTCATTATGGTTTGCCATTGTGGTTTTTCTATCCACTCACTGCCTAAGATTTTTAGGCAACTCAATTTGTTCTGCTACCGTATTCTTGCTCCGTTCTGGAGCAAGTCCTCCAAAAATTAAAAACACTTGCCTTTATCCTTGAATATATCTTTTATTTTACCCTGGGTCTGCCTTATACTTTTTTGATGTCCTGCCTGCTTTTCTTTAAATAGCAAATGTGTCTCATGCTTGTGGACCAAATATACTTCCTGTCTTCCAGGTTGTTAGGTTTCACCACTGATTTGTTTGATTATATCAATTTGCAACAGTCTCTTCCATCGTTGAATCCTTTTTATGATTATAGTCATGCCATAATTCAAAATTTAATTGCTCCCTAGTGACTTGTTCTATATGTAAGCATTAATCTCTTCAAATCTCTTGTATGCCTTACATAATAAAAGACATATCATAGATTTTCAATAAATATGTTGTTGAAACACTGACTGTAATTTAGAGAATAAACTTGCCTCTCATTAAATAAAGGAAGAGAGAAAAATAGGACTTAATGAAATGGTCAATAAAGAAAGGAAAGGAACAAAAGGCCAGTTGTACAAAAGTCAAAAATGACAGCTCTCTTACCTTAACATTAACAATCATTTCAAATAGCTATAATCTGTAACACCATTTTCTTCTCTTCCTTGCAAAAGTTTGGAGTGACATTGGACCATTTCCTCTCCACCTGTGCAGATGTTGGAATTCACACCTCAACATTTATTTTGTTTTAATTTTACAAAAGATAATAATTTAAAGTATGACTTATTTATGATGTCCTACGCATTGTAGTGATAACATTTTCTTCTACTCATTTCTAACATACTAAAAAATTTTAGCTAGCTCCTTGAAATGCAGTTTTATTAATGCAGCATATTATCATTGAACAAGATACAGAAGTAAAAACATTCATCTCTTCATGAAAATATATCTTTATTTCTGTAGGTTTCATATTTTCAGACTAACTCAATGACCTCAAATTTGAAATCTTAGTTTCACAGTGTTTTCTCCCACCTCTGACATTTACAGATGTCAGAATATATTTATCTAAACCATCACTGCTTCTCTGCCTCATGGGATTTCCTTTGCACCTTTTTCACCTGCTTTAATTATTCTGGTGTTGTATTCTATGAATACCACAGTCAAAGCCAGGCTGCAACAACTGAGTCTTGGTTTTACTTACTGTATGGCAAATATAAAATTAATTTTCTTCTTGAACTTATTTTGGATTGCATTTCCTCTGCTTAGTCCCACCCACAAATCATACATCTTCTTGAAACTTGACTGAATTTTTATTTTCTGAGGTCTTGGCTTAGTGCCAGGTTTCAACCCTTGCCAATCATTTGGTATCCATGAATACTAAATTTGATTTACTATAAAGTAATGCAAGTCTGGATCCTAATGGATTTGACTGCTTTATGCATGACCTAATAGTGGAAAGATCTGTACTTTCTAACATTTTTAACACAGTAAAATGTAGAAAAATCAAATTGTCCTACAGACAAACCTTATATAATGCGCACATGCTATTACTATGCCTAGTAATGTTTAAAAATGGTTGGCTGCCTCCTCGAGCATGTCCAGGGGATCATGAAAGCAGAGAATTACAGGCAGCTTCCTATATCTAGCAAGGGACGTGTTGAATCCTTAGGCTTTCTGGAATTCTATTCAACATAATTTTGGTTTTCTAGATTACTTCTACATTATCTCCAAAGTTAACCTGAGTGTGGAGATTTATTATTAGTGATTTTTATAGAATCTTCAATAACATTTTGAAACACAATGAAATTTCAGAGTTGGAGAATTTAATATTAGGGGTTTTTCTACTCTTGGATGATCTCAAAGATTCATGATATGAAGTAATTTATCATTTGGCTGAAAGATGGTTTAAATTGCAAAAACTGAAAATACTAACAAATAACTCCAGTTGCACACTACTAGAATCCTTGTTACAAAATGACTTTGGTGCCCCTCCTTGTTGTGTGTAAATGTTTGTGGGAAAAATCATTAAAATGGTGTGGCTGTCTTCAGAAATCTGTCATGCTACCAAATCCATTTAGACACATTTCAGACTGCAGAATTTTAGAAAGTCACATTTTGAAATTTCTGTGAGTTCAAGTAAATTGTTAATATATGTATATTATAGATGTGGAGAGGTTTTCATAATCAGCTTCAGGACACTAATTCCATTTATGAAAAGTTCTTACGTTAGGGTCTCTGAAAGTATGTGTCAAAATATTCATTTATCTGGTATTTCAGGTAATTATAACATTCCTGAGATTAATGCAATTCTGAGTGCAAAGATGTTTTGGTTTTACAAAAAAGAGTTATGTGCAATTACTATTTAAGTGAAAATGCTTTGGGGTTACTTAAAATAATGAAATACTGATTTACTGACCTGCTTTGCCTTAAAATAATATAATATAAAATAATTTTTTAAAATCACAGAAACAGGTACTGATTACAAAAACTATAAAGTGTAAACACCAGAGAAGCTAGGTGCACATTTTAATATAAATTAAGGCAAAATGCATTCCCTGGCAGCAGAGGGAGCTCTCATTAGTACTTGCAAGTACCCAGTAGAATGCATTTCACAAAATTAATTATGCTTTGTGGACAACCCAACCCACTTGCTTATTAAATTCTGTTCCCTAATGCAATCTAAAAGGCATAAGCAACAAAATTAGAAGTGTTGCATGCAATTACACGTTTTATATTTCTATAATGTCGATGATATAAGCATGCTTTTGCAATTTGGGTTTACATTGTAATCAGCAAATAAAATCATCTTAAGTAATCCTTTCTACTTGTAGTGGTGTCTTTGAAAAAATTAGTGTCTTAATTTGACAGAGAGGTACCTCATATTTAGTAGGTATTATTTTTTTAAAGTGCTATAAATGGTGTTTTATTGGTAGAAAAGGTTGTGGTTGTTCTCTTTTTGCCAAGCTGGTCAAAATTTTTCATGTTAGTAGTCTTGATATTAAAGTGAGGTCTTATGTTCTGCATCCATTTAGACATTGGGTATGATCATGGAGGTGAAGAACAGTCTATGCAGACCATAATTTTTCATAGAAGCAAATGACAAGTCAATTAGTTTGCTACTAGTCTGACTAAATAACAGTTAGTATTTTCTTGAAAAAAGGCTTAGTTCTGATTATTAATGTTGGTAATATAGTTTATTATTTTTATTACTGTTAATTTTAACTCACCTGATACGTTTATAAATGCTTGGCTAATTCTCTAAATCTATAGAACTGAAGAGTATGAGCATTTACTTGTGCTTAGAGATACGACACAGAAAGGGACAGGAAAAAAAAAAGTAAAGTTCTAGGCTTGATAAAGCTTGAAATATATCTATTGTAACAAGATTAGCATAGATAAAAACAAAAGTTTTTAAAAAAATCAAGAAATTATCATTTCAATCTAAAGAAGGTAGTGATACAACAAGTCTGTCCCATTTGGAAGAGATAAATTCTATCTTTCTGATTTTCCTCTTATAAAGAACCTTGCTGAGTCTTCTAGGACACGGGAATCTAAAGAGATTTAATCCAAAAGCATCTACCACTTAGTTCCAGTTTAATTTCATCTGAAAGAAGGTACAAAAGAGAGTTACTCAGATTCATACCTCCTATCATCAACCAACTTTGTGATACTGTGGCCACAGGTAGGGTATTTTCAGGATGGTGGATTCCACCTGGTAAACTGCACAATGTGCCTTATAAAATAGCATTCAACAAATAAGACTTCACTGAGTCTTCCTCCCCCACTTCCTCTCTTCCTTCCCTTTCTCTCTTCCCTCCTTTTATTCTTGTAGGCATTTGGCATTTGCTTAGTATATACTATGTATCAGGAATTTTACTCACGATTGGAGATGCACATAGTGTCTAGATCATGGTATTTGCCCTTGAAGAAAGTTTGACTCAGTATATATTATAACCTCATTTGCTTTATATGTCTTTAATTTTTAGATGTCTTTCATAGCAATTCTCTGAAGAATATAATAAGGCCTCTCAGTGAATTTTAAGGTAATCCTTTTACTTAAAGTGGGAGAAAATAGTCGGTATCTAAAATATAAGAGTTGTTAAAAATAATGGTTTTATTTGATTACCTCAAGTGCACATGGTAAACAGCTGTGACACTCTCAATCCAGTGAATTCCCTTTACTTTTGCCCTAAATAATGGGATTTAATCCTGAATGACTTCTATTCTCTTTACTGAGGTGAGTAAATTCTTAGCATCAGATTGAAACTACCATTTAAATTATCTTATATTTTTCTCAGTCTACTCCATATTTATCCATCTGTGCTAGAGTATTTTTTAAAATCAGTTTTCTCTCTGTCCATGCTTAGGACAATTTACCTCCCCTGTTCCCAAGGCTATCTAGCCCCTAATTAATCTATTCTGACATTAACTTCTTTTATTGGTATATTTTCTCTTATAGGGGCACAATAGTTAACAATTCAACAAAATCATCAGTTTTGGATAGTGATGATTCTTCAGTGTCCATGTAGGTTTTCTACTTAGCAGCAACAAAGGTCTGTGAATGATACACATCAGCTGGTTCAATCAAATTCATCTTCTTGTGTTATATTACTTTTATTATTGTTGTTATTCTTACAGAACATAGCTCTTAAGTTGCTTTGGACAATTGTGTTAAAATGGTAAAAGGTACAAGTAAAATACCTCTTATAGGTAGATTTTCCTTATCTAGAATGGAACTTTTCTTAGACAACATGCCTCCTCAAAAAAGCAATCAGTAGTAGTATGCTGTGCAGAGGACATCTTAGTTCAAGCCAGTCTTTTACTATTCCCTCACACCAGCCTGCATGCTGCAAAACTCTAAGGTGGTGAAGTTTTACCTGACTTCTAGAGGGGATGTTTGGTATAGTGCAAAGCACATGGCTCCTGAATCTAAGAGGTGTGAATTAGAATCCTGGCTCTATCATATACTAGCTCCAAGAAACCCATTTGTTGCATCTGTAAAATGGAGGAAAATGACACTATTCCCAGGATAGCAGTGAAGGCATAATTACTACAAATAATGCATGCAAAGCCCTTGACATCAAGTCAACACAAGGTTTCTTCTTTCCACTAATTTAGGTTACCTAAGTTAGAATTTGACTCCTCAGTAGAAATTGCTGTTTTTAATTCCTGTATCCACAGCACTTAGCACAGAGTAGGCAATGTAAATTGTGAAAGTATTACTGAATTCTAGTTGTTTCCATAGTTACTGTTGAGACTACCTGCTGTATATGCACATGCATTCTCATTTTGTAAGGCATTAGAAAATGACATTGTTAATATAATTATATAATGTATATTTTGTGAGAAAGATTTTTTTCTTCTGGATAAGACAGAACATTTTGAGAAATAAAATCTGACCAAAATTTTTGATGCATAATTGAAGATCTGCAAATTATGTTACTTTAACATAATATATTTGAGGTAGGGAGGTACAAGTTTCTTCAAAACATGTTAATTGCAGGTGTTTTCTGGATTGAGTGTCATAGGGGAAAAAGAAAGTGAGCAAAAGAGAAGAAAATAAATTAAATACCTCTATGATTTCATGGAGAGACAAGAAAAACAAATTTAAACACCACCTGCAGTCTGTGTGTCAAGATAATTTTATTTATATTACATTCCCGTGATCAAGGTGCTGGGGGCATCAACTACACAATTAAAATGAGATAATAGTAATAAACAACAGCAGTTAAAACATCATAAAAATCCACATTGAAGGTAAACATAAAAAATAAGAAAACCTCAGCGGGGGGAAGCATCCTTTTAATTCAAATCTAATAATCTACCAATGTGCATTCCCTGGCGTGAGTGTCTAATGATGTGGGATCCATTTGCCTTGATTACAGCAGGGCATTGCAGTTCCCAGGTCCTCTCTTGTCAAGATCAGGAAGCATAGATCATAACAGGCCCACAGGTGAAGATTCATATTGAGCTTAAGCTATTCAGACAGCTCTGATTTATCATTGCAATACTTTACAGCTTAGCAGTGTTATTGGTTGCTGTCATTATCATGCTGTTGTATTTCAAAAGAGCTTTAGTTAGCAATGCTGCTATTCCTTTGAAGGCAAGAAAGTGTCTTTGGTAATTTGAGATATTAACGAGGCTGGCAGCAAATTGCTGCAGTGTTGTTAAGCAAGATCGATTGTTCAAAGATGTTACCTTCAGTGATTGTTCAGGAGCTGAACTAGAGAACGAATGTGTTCAGTTATGAAATCTACAGATATATCTTGGGTCACAAGGGTAAAGAGTAGATTTTGAAGGGATGGTATTAAAATGGAACAAATGGGGTTATCTAAAACGTAAACCAACCAAAATAGAGGATTTGAACCTGTGAGCACCTTTGAGATCAATGAGGTCAGAGTTTGTTTGTTTATTTATTCATTTATTTTTGAATTTTTAAAAGATTGTTATTAACATACAAATATTATAATGGTTTCATGTGTACACCATACTTATTCAACATTTACCTAAAGAAGTGATCACCATGATAAGTCCAGCAACCATCTGACACTGTACCATGTTACCACAATATTATTGACTATATCCCCTATGCTGTACATGGAATTTGAACCTCTTATCCCCATTCACCTTTTTTCCTCCTTTTAAAAAATTTTTCAGTTAGAGTTGACATTCAATATTATTTTATATTAATTTCAGGTATACAGCATAGCAGTTAAATATTTATGTAATATGAAGTGATCCCCCTGACTAGTCAGGTACCCACGTGGTACTATACATAGTTATTACCATATTATTGATTATATTCCTTATGCTTTACTTAAAATCCCCATGACTGTTTTGTAACTATCAATTTAGACTTCTTAATCCCTTCACCTTTCTCACTGTGCCTCCAAACCCCCTCTCATCTATCACCCCAAGAAATCTAGTACCCACCTGATATTATACAAAGTTATTACGATGTTATTGACTATATTCCTTATGCTATACCCTATACCCCTATGACTACTGTGTAACAACCAATTTGTTCTTAAACCCTTCCCCTTGTTCACCTAACCCCCACCCCAGGCCCTCCTTCCATCTGACAACTATCAAAATGTTCTCTGTATCTATGAGTTTGTTTCCATTTTGTTTCTTTTGTTTGTTTTGTTCTTTAGATTCCAATATAAGTGAAATCACATTGCATCTCTCTTTCTCTCTCTGACACTCCACTCAGCACAATACCCTCCAGGTCCATCCATCCTGCTGCATATGACAATAACCCATTCCCTTTCATGGCCAAGCAATATTCCATTGTGTGTGTGT
>NW_017732116.1:250830-257049 GCF_001890085.2 Hipposideros armiger
TGTGAACTGACAAATAACTCTCTTTTACAACTCAAGAAAAATAGGGATAGAAGCATGAGGCCAAATAGCAACTCTTCACATACAAATACTACCATAGCATAGAAAAATATGCTGGAACATTACCTGTTTTGCAGGTTTCTCAAATTAGATGCAGAGAGCCTGGTGAGGTAGAAAGATCACCTGACATAATTGTATTCTCACTTCTATCACAAAGTTGCTATTTGACTTTGCTAGGCCGTAAACTTTTAGAACATATTCCTTCAGTAATGTAATGAGGATATCCAGCATTTTAGCTCTTTTAGGTCTAAAATTCTACTCCAGGTGGCAATACTGCCTTGGTTAAAATTATTATTATTTTTTACCCCCCATATAAGCAGATGTATTATTAAAGGGGCTTTGAAGTGAATTTTTATTGTATTCTTTTACAATTAAAAATGTTAAGACTACCCATCTTTTCACTATTAGTTAGAATTAATTAGATGTTAACTATAGCCATGTGTTTCAAAAACCAGATAGATATGTCTTAAAATATTCCAACTTTTCATTAGCTGCTCATGCAGGTTCCCCCCAAGATCAGCGTATCGTATAAGAACTTGAGTCTCTTTTCCAGTACAAATTGACAGGGCAGTTACCTTGATCACTTGAAAATTTCACATGTTTCTTGAAAAAAAGTAGTTTCAAAATCTTTCTAAATTTATAAGTACAATGATTTTTTCTTGAAGGGATTTTCAGAGAGTAACTTAAAAACATAGCTATTTAATCTCAGCCTTTTCCCACCCATCTCTTCCTGGCTGAGCAATGATGTACCCATTTTAAACTTGGAGACATGGTAAATTAAGAATAACATTTGGAGCTGTGATCTTTCAATTTTTCAAGAAACATTTCAGCTTTTGAGAAGTTTTGCACACGCATGTAAAGTTTCCTTATGAAACTCCCTACTAACCTAATTCTCTTCTTAACATACTTAGCATTTTATAAAGAAAGGTTTGAGGTTTTAGGTTTTTTTCTAGACATATAAATATAATGGATAGTCTCCCTATAGAATCCATGCTCATTGAGTTTCTCCCATAAACTATTAAGAATAAAAAGAGACAAGATTAAGAGGATTTTTATTTTTTAAAGGACTCTCTCATTTCTTTAGCTAAATTTCCTCCAATTGTGCTTATCAAATGAATTAAGTTGTGTGTGGAGGAGGTGCTGCGGTGGATTAGAGTCATTCGATAGCATAGCAAGTGGGTGGCTTTACCATGAGGCATTTCCATTCCTGTGGCTTCAGTGTCTTGGATAATGCTATTAAAATTAAAAAGCCACCCATAAGCCTGATAATGAAATAAACAAACAAGGACAAGTATTTCTTGCCAATGACAGGCAGTTGTTTATAAGTATGCCTTAATTCACAAATTGCTTTCACTTAATTAGTTTAATGTTTACAAAGCACTTTGAGGATGAAAGGAAGGAAAGGAATAATATAAATGTTAGAAATTTTTAATAGACTCAATTTTCTCAGAAGCTGAAAGCTCACCAGCTGTCCATCTTCCTAGATGAGGACATGAGAAATCACCCTCTAGAGTTTCTCCAGGGCAGCAGAAAGGACCCTTTGATGATATTCTGGCATCTGAGCTTGTTGAGAGTTTAAGAACCAACTTCTCCCTTTTTTATATTTTATTAATCATCAGGGAGTCTCTTTGAAAGGAGGAAAGATATGTGTAAATAGTAAAGATGATAAATGATCGGAGATGGCACTTATTACCACTCTTTTTCCTTTTTGAGGTAAGACCTGGGGAGCTGGGGCATGTCCTTTCTCTCCTCTTTCTCTGCTAGGACTGTTGTCGCAAAAACAAGTGACTATGTGAGAAGAGCAAAAATAATTCCCTTTGATGTGCCTCACAGTGGCAGTCTTTGTATCTGAGACAGCTAATTAAACAGCAAATGAGTTAATTTAAAATTTGAACATTTTCACCTGAGCTGTTCTTCCTTTTAGGCATTCTTTCAAAATAAAACTGATCATCACTATAATATAGAATTTCAGCTACTTTTTTTGTTCAGCTATGCAAGTGAGCATATTCATATTAGAATCATGAGTTGATTTTCAACATAATCAAAATCCAGAGAAACTATCTTAGAAGACTCAAGATGTCATTATGATTCTAAAAGTTAAATTAATACTTGTGTTCTAAAATGACCTGTGTTTTAACTCTACTGCAGGAGATTCATATAGAAATTAAAATAATTTCATTTCAAAAAAAGATAGAATAATATCATTTCAATCAAAAAAATCCCAACTGTAGAGTTGCAAATTTGAAAATATGTTTTATANTATATATATATATATATATATATATATATATATATATATATATATATATATATATATGTATGTGCCACCTCCTCTGATCCATTCATCTATCATCAGACACCAGGCTGCCTCCATATCTTGGCCATTGTAAACAATGCTGCAATGAACATACAGAGGCACACATCCTCTGGAAGTACCATCTTGGGTTTCTTTGGGTAAATACCCAGAATTGGGATTACTAGGTCTATCTTTGTCACTTGTAGCCTTTGTTTTAAAGTATTTTGTCAGATATAAGTATTGCTACTCCAGCCTATTTTTTTGTTGTTGTTTTTTTGTTTGTTTCCATTTTCATGAAATATCGTTCTCCCATGCTTTTACTTTCAGTCTGTGTGTGTCTTTTGATCTAAAGTGAATCTCTTATAGACAGCATATGTGAGGGTCTTGTTTTCCTATCCATTCAGTTATGCTATCTTTTGATTGGAACATTTAATCCATTTACAATTAAAGTAATTGTTGGTAGATATGTAGTTACTGCCATTACACTATTCACGCTGTTTATCTCTTTTTTTTTTTTCACTTTAAAATATTGGGTTGTCAGAAAAGTCATGACACATTTTTGCAACAAAAAACATAGAAAAAAATACGTCATGACTTTTCCGACAACCCAATAGTTCCTCTAAGATTTCTTATAATATTGGTTTGGTGGTTATGAACTCCTTTAGCTTTTTCTTTCTGGGGAAGCTATTTATCTGTCCTTCAATTCTAAATGATAGCTTTGCTGGGTAGAGTAATCTTGGTTGTAGGTCATTGATTTTTATTACTTTGAATATTTTGTGCCAGTTCCTTCTGGTTTGCAAAGTTTCTGTTGAGAAATCAGCTGACAGTCTTATGGGAATGCCCTTGTAGGTAACTAATTGCTTTGCTCCTACTGCTTTTAAGACTCTTTCTTTGTCTTTAACCTTTGGCATTTTAAATATGATGTGTCTTATTGTGGGCCTCTTTAGGTTCATCTTGTTTGGGATTCTCTAAGCTTCCTGAGCTTGTATGTTTATTTCCTTTACCAGATTAGAGAAGTTTTCCATCATTATTTCTTCAAATTGGTTTTCAATGCCTTGCTTTCTGTCTTTACCCAAATGATGTGAATGTTGGTGCTCTTGATGTTGTCCCATAGGCTTCTTAAATGATCCTCATTGTTTTTTTTTTTTGGGGGGGAGGGAGAATTTTATTCTTTTTACTGTTCTGATTGGGTGTTTTATGCTACTTTATCATCTCAATCGCTGATTCAGTCCTCTGCTTCATCTACCCTACTGTTGATTCCCTCTAATATAGTCTTAATTTCGGTTATTGTATCCTTCATTTCTCACTAGTTCTTTTTTATGTTTTCTTTCTCCATTCTTATGTTTCCTATTATCTTTGGTGAAGTTCTCCCTCTGACCATTAAGCATCCTTATAACCAGTGTTTGGAACTCTGCATCTGGTAGATTACTTGTCTCCATTTGTTTAGTTCTTTTTCTGGAGCTTTGTTCTTTTCTTCCACTTGGAACATGTTTCTTTTTGGCTGCCTCTCTGTTTGTATGTATTAGTTAGTTCTGCTATGTCTCCCACTCTTAGTAGAACAGCCTTATACAATATGTTTGCTGTGGGGCTCAGTGACACAGTCTGTCTGATCACCTGAGCCAGCACTCCAGGCATGTCCCTTGTGTGGGTTGTGCCTGTCCTCCTTGTTTGCACATCAATAGGAGGGATTGATCCTTGAGCCAATGGGCTGTGAGGACTGTCCATGACTAGTGGAGGAGCTGTTGTGCAGGGGCTGCCCCTATAGAGCAGGACTCAACTTCGCAAGCTCTGGTGCCTGCCCCATCTGCCCTTTGGGTGTTTCTACCCCAGAGGCAGCCAAGTGTTGCTCTCACTGGGTCCGAAGCTGGCCACCCAGTGTGCCAGTCCCAGGGCCTCATAGATGGGGCCCCACTGCAAGCCAAGAGTAGCCACAGCCTGTGCTTTGCCCAAGCCAGATGCTGCTTGTTTGGGTTTTGTGGACCTTTGAGGGATTTTAGGAAAATCCATAGCATGAGACAAGATAGGCTGTTTTTGCAGAAAAACCACTGGAAGCAGGTTGGGTGTTCCTGAAAGTTGGCAGGGTGGGGTCTCAGGGAATTAGGACAAATGAACAGTGTTGGTCAGGTTGATAGAGACTTAGATATGGCAGCGTTTTCATGCTGGGATGGGGGGTGTGGGGTGGAGGGCTGAACTAAGAAACAATAACTTCCACCAGCTCCTCCATCTGGGAGAAAGCTGTCCCTCCATCCCTTGCTCTGAAGCCAGACAGCTCAGTTAGTTCTTCCCCATATTATGTCTCTGACACCTTTTGAGGTGCTATCCCAGAGCTGTACCTCAGAGGGAGTGAGTTTATCAGTGGGCAAGTCTGTGCATGGTCCCTTTAAGATGAGTGCCAGTGCTGCAGCCACCCTTGTCTCATTCAGTCACAATTTCCACTAGTTTTCATGCCAAGAGTTATAGGAACTTTTCTCCCTGGCACTGGAACCCTGGGCAGGGGTGCCTAGGTTGGGGGTTGGACCTCTCACTTCTCCAGGGGTGGGGGACCTCCACAGCCAAGACATCCCTCCCAATTTTTAATGGTCACACACAGGTGTGGGACCAGCCATTCCACATCTCTGCCCCTCCTACCAGGCTCCAGGTGGCTTTGTCTGTATGTCCTTAGTTATACTGCTTCAGTTCAGCCTAACTTCAGGCCAGGGGTCAGCAAAATTTTGAGACAGAAGAGCCAGTCCTGTCCCTCACAACAATTTAAAAATTATTCAAGACCATAAATATATTTTTACAAATAAGGAAAATTTAAAGTAATATTATAACAAGTAATAGTATTAATTAGATCTTTATTAAAATAAGAAAAGTTCACACAAAAAATCGCTCTCATTGGTTTTAATCAGTGTGAACAATGAGCTTGCATTTTCTGAAAGAGCCTCATGTGGCTCGTGAGCCTCAGTTTGCCAGTCCCTGCTTCAGGCCATTCTCAATGATGGTTAGTCTATAGTTTAGTTGTAATTTTGATATGGTCATGAGAGGAGGTAAACACAGTGTTTACCTACTCCGCCATCTTGACTGGATCTCTGTGAGGTTGAAAAATATTACATCTTTTGTTTTAGCAATCTCTAAGTAAAATGTATAATCTCTTTTGATTATTAATATAGACAATAAATTATAATAGTTAACAGTGCCTCTGACTGTTACCACTAGAAATCATAGATACTTTCATATTCCATTACAGATTATTGCACATAGGTAAATACATTGTTTGCATTTATTATACTTAGAAAAGTATGGTAATTATTATACCTGCATGGTGATGTGTTAATAAAGAAACACATATACTACTATAGGACATTTTTCTGTTTATACTATATTGATAATTGCATTTCAACATATTTTTTTTCCTTTGTGATTATATGTAATTTAGTTTAAGCATTTAAAGGTATTATTTTGAGAACATTTCTTACCTTTTAGCAGACTGCCCAAAGTCAATGGTACACAATAGGTTAAGAACTCCTGACTCAGGGCAGGCCGATGGCTCAGTTGGTTAGGGGTTAGCTTAGAGGCATGAGCTCTGAGCCAGTTAGATTCCCACATGGGCCGGTGACACTGTGCCTGAGCGGAGCTGCCAAGAGGTGGCAGGGTGGCTCAGCTGGTAGGAGCGTGTGTTCCTAACAACAAAACTGCTGGTTCGATGGTAGATTATGACTGCCCGCAACTAAGACTGAACTCTGCACCTTGAGTTGAGCTGCCACCCAGATGGCTCAGTGGATAGAGCATGCACTCTTGATGGCAGGGCTGCTGGTTCGACTCCTGTATGGGATGGTAGCTATGCCCACCCGCAATTAAGATTGAGCACAGCACCTTGAGCTTAG
>NW_017732116.1:264209-269615 GCF_001890085.2 Hipposideros armiger
CCCCCAAATCAAGTCTTTGTCCCAGTGTTCCAGAAGGAAGAGCAGATTTATCAAATAGTCTCTGCTTTGCAATGAAAGGCAATCATTAGCAATTTGGTTAGACCACTTAAACTTATTTAATAGTCAGAAATGTTAAAGTCCTTTCCAGATTTTCTAGTTAATAGAATTAACCTGTAGTATAATTAGACACGTCTGAATTAAAGTCCTTTTACAATGATAATACCTGCAGTAGAGTAGTCTCCAGGGATAAAGAGATTGGTATTCACATTAGAGGTAGATTTGTTATCAGAATCACATTTGTTCTTTTGGTCTTCCATCTGTGAAGGATTCTACAGCTGGGTAGAGTTGGAGGTTTTTCCCTTCTCATCAACTATTTTTTTTTTAATTTTAAGGAATATTGGTTTTCATCATAATTTCCCAATCTGAACTTTAATGACAAAATGTTCTGTCTCATCTTTTTCCTATTGCTTTTAGGAAATGTGGGGATGATACAAACACACACAGTACAATTTCTAAATAGCTTGGAAATTGACAAAGACATTTTAAAGAAATCAATGAAATCTCTGTAGCCAAATTCAAATGGGAATTTCTGAAGACGATCTAAATACCTGTGCCCAAACTTCATCTCTTGAAGCAATCTTCGCAAGAATGCAGATGATTCCAGGATATGTTTCAACATAACCATGTTTATAAAGAGCTAAGAACTAAAGTGTACTCATTTACTTGTTTCTAATGTTTACACAAATACATATATTTTCCATGTCCTTTTTTTAAAAAATTATATTAATTTATAGGTTTACCAAGAAAAAGTTCCTTATGTCCTCACTTGTTCAAAATTCCTTTCTGTACTGTGTTGTGCTCTCTGTATAAGATGTGCAGCCTATCAGTGGAAGACACTGAATCTCCTTTATTTGTCATTGTAGGCAGGATAAGCCATACATGTTCTTCTTTGGAAATCTTTCAAACCCATGTTCCTGCATCTCTTTGGCCTCAGAGAGCCCTACAAGTTCTGATGATTATGTTAGCAAACTAGCCACCGTGCACTTACATTGGCAGCACTGTACAAACAGCTTGGTAAGGTTTCATAACCTTGGTATATCAGTGTCTCACAGCTGTGTTTGTGTCAATGTGTGATGGTGTCTTGCTGAGTGGCATTTATTATTGTTGTATGTTTTTGTGTGCGGTCATGAGAATGTCTGAAATTGAATTAGAGTAACGAACAAACATTAAATTTCTTGTTAAACTTGGCAAGAGTGGAAGTGAAATCAGGGACATGTTAGTCCAAGTTTATGGGGATAATGCCATGAAGAAAATGGCAGTGTACAAGTGGATTAAATGTTTTTCTGAGGGGAGAGATCGTGTCACTGATGAAGAGAGGTCAGGGTGGCCAGTAATGAGCAGAACTGATGAAAACATTGCAAAAACTTGTCAAATTCTGCATCAAAATCATTGGCTAACTGTGAGAAGCATAGCAGATCAAGTAAACATCAATAGAGAAACAGTTAAGAAAATCATACCTGAAAATCTTGGCATAAAAAAGTTGTGTGCAAAAATGGTCCCAAAGGAGCTCATTGATGAGCAAAAACAAAGGAGAGTCAAAGTTTTTCAAGGCCTTTTGGATAGGCAAGATGATGTTTTGGGCACTGTTATCATGGGTGATGAAACATGGATGTACCCATATGACCCTGAAACAAAGCATCAAAGTGCACAATGGAAGTCAACCAATTCTCCACGACCAAAAAAGTTCTGTCATTTCAAATCAAGAGTCAAAATGATGTTGCTAACATTTTTTGATATCAGAGGGATTATTCATTATGAATTTGTATCAACTGGACAAACAGTTAACCAGGTTTACTATTTGGAAGTGCTGAAAAGGCTGCATGAAAAAGTTACACGACCTAAACTTTCCGCCAACAATTCATGACTCTTGCATCATGACAATGCACCAGCTCACATGACACTGTCTTTGAGGGAGCTTTTAGCCAGTAAACAAATAACTGTAACCCACTGATTTCTTTCTTTACCGGGAAATAATGGAAATATCAAAAGGAAAACATTTTGATGACATTCAGGACATCAAGGGTAATACGAAGATAGCTCTGATGGCCATTCAGAAAATGAGTTCTAAAATTGTTTTGAAGGGTGGGCTAGGCACTGGCATTGGTGCATAGCTTCCCAAGGGGACTTTGAAGGTGACCACAGTGATATTCAGCAATGAGGTGTGGAGCACTTGCTCTACAATGAGTTCACGAACATAATTGTCAGACCTGATATATGGCTTACATTCATGGTTTTATTTATACAGTAACACAGAGTATAAATTAGAGTTTATAATTTGAGGTTCACATTGTATTACAAAATAGTTATGTTATTATTAGCTAATCTTTGAACTCTTCTGTATCCTCCTGGTCATCCAGGACATAAATATACATGAATTCTAGGCATTGTAAGCAAACAAACAAACAAAAACTGCACATTACGTAAAGCTCACTGTGATGGAGAATGGTAGTGTTATGCATTCTTCCTCTAAGGATCCTTGTGTCTAATCAGATATAATATCACCTTCTTCTTGGTTTCGGGGTTTCTTTGTTTATACAATTTTTCTTGTTCTGTTCTGTGTCATATTTAAATATATGTCTTATTTTTCAACTAATTTATAGTTTTATACAGTAACTTTATTATATATATTTTTTGCCTTCCTAATGATTAATTTAATATTTGAGCTTCACAATTTTTGTTGTGAAGATCAAGTAAAATAGGTTATATGAAGATACTGTAAACCACAACTGGCTATATAATTGCAATTTAGCCCAACATCTACTGAATACATGTTGACTATATAAAGGGAACTTGATTTTCTTTATTCAAAAGTAGATACATAAAGAGAAAGATAATTAATATGTATGCAGTTTTAGACTATACCAGAAATTGTGTATTATCCTATTTAATCCCCCTTAGCCGATCAAGTATTTCCATTTCCTGATGAAGAAAATTAAGTTTCAATAGATTAGGTGAAGTCTGAAGTACAGATATTTATACTTTATTCACTCCCAGATCTACTGAAATTAATACTCATGTTCTTTCTTGTATTGTGCATTACTTATATGTTACGATTACTGTGCAAATAAACTGATATATGGCATGTGAAATTTTTTACTTTTTAAAAGCAAGTACCATATAACATAAGTTACTTTCTCTATGAAACCTAAGGAAGTCAACACAACATAAGGTAGATGAGTTTATATAGAAGAGTGTAAAATTATACAATCAGTCTTCAGCCAAGTATTCTCTTAAGAATTAATTTCTGGTCTAATTATTTACATGGTATTGTTCTAAAGCTTCGTGGCCCCTGTCTATACAAAAGGCCTCCAGCTTCTAGACCAATGACTAAAATTTCATAATAATAAAATTGTGTCTTTGTTACTGTGTCCAGCATGGTACTGGGTATTTAGAAGTTACTCCATAAGAGAATACTCATTAAGGGAGCAAATGAGGGAATTATGGGAGAGAATAAAGATAGCAGTGTGGGAAGTGGACTATGACCAGTAGCTGGCCAACTTGGATAGCAATTCTGGGTCTTTATTAACTATGTTGTTAAGGTTTGGGGGCAAAGAAAAGAAAAAGCTTTCAAAAAGTCCCAAGCTAAGCTACACTATTAAACTGAATTACACGAGAGGTTTAAATCTCAAAATAGAAGATATAGTGTCACCTGTATTGGTGTAAAATACCCGTGGTCATTCCCCAAATGTGAAAAAATTCACAAGACTCAGAAATGTAGAACAAACAAGAAAATTTTTATTGAAGGTGAGGCAGAGAGAATGCCCTTGGCAGTGTCTAAAGAAGACAGCTGCCACAGGTAGTAAGGAGTCTAGAGTAGGCAGCTGCAGTGGGTTGCTGTTTAGCTTGGGTTTTGTCTTTTTCTTTGCAGNTATCCTCTTATTTAAATTATAATTGTTGTGATTCTTACTCTCAAATAAGGGGTACTATAAAGGAGGAAGTATAATAATTTGAAAATAATGGAAAAGAATTAATGAATATTGAATTCATGCCTTGTCAAGAGGTTCTAGATGATAGTATATGTAAGGCATCCTGATTCAGAGAGACTCTGTATCTGATGATTGTGAATGCTGTGAACAAATTATCACATGCATATTAATCCTGAGGCAAGGCCACTAGCCATTTCCAATGCACGATTCTTATTTTCCTATACTTCTTTACACCTTTAGTTCATTCTTTTCTTTTCCGTCAAACACCTTTTTTTCCTCATGTCCTCACATAATACTTGCATTTTTGTCTCTTCCCACATGTCGACCAGTGCTTAACCCTTATAGTGGAACCAGAGGTCTTCAGCACAGTCCTTACTCTTTCTTTTCACACTTTAACAACTTAAGGTACTCCACTTGTATCCTCTGTTCATTGTTTTTTTTGTTTGTTTTTTTTGTGTGTTTTTTTCTCCTTCAATATCTCAATCCATTTCTGAGTGGAAGCAGAGCTGGGAACTATGGCCCTCATTTGGGTATTAACATGGTAAGCAGGATAATGAGGAGGGAGGGGCAAGACAAGGAGAAATGAGACACAAGGAACAAGTTTCCATATTCACTATGTAATATAATTTGTGCATACTGTCATGTGTGTAAGATAGATGGACCAGGGAATTATGACTAGGTAGTGGATAGGCCATACCTCTGAATAAAATTATTTAAATGTATTCTAAAAATTCCATATTTTCTCAATGAAAAGTCCTTCCCTCACTGCCTTCCGCCTTTCTAGTGTCTTCCTTCTCTTTAATGCAGGCACCATTAATCACTTTTATAGACTCCTTTGTGGTTCCTCTGCAATCACCAAGTTATATCATATATCATATCCTCTTTCTCTCTTGTTAAACTTACCGTTTGACCTTCAGTCCAAAATATTCTACTTGCCCATTTCCTACTTGCAACTGATTATTATTTCTGCAGGCTTTCCCTTGTACATGCAGGTCAAAGTCATGACTTTATGTGAAATCTTTCAATTTTTTTGTCAATCTCCATCTCAGATAGCATGGTCATATAATCCTATTCAATGAGTATTTCTAACTTTTGCTTATTATGAACTGAGTAGTTTTCCTGAAACCAGTCATGAAAACGTAGATTCCAATTGCCAGAGGCTATCAGTATAGCCAGTTGCGTATCTTCTGGGCTCCCATATTACAATTATTTGTGTTCAAATCTATCTCATTTAAAAAATTGGAAAGTCCTTGAGAAAAGGCACTATGTCTTATTGGTATTTTTCTTTCCATTGTTTTGCACTGTGCCAAACCCTTATTAAACATTGATTGAGAAACACTGAATTAAACAATGAATGGGAAATTTCTAGTGGTGTGAGAGGAGGGATAGAAATGGAATATAACACTCTTCTACATACAAA
>NW_017732116.1:274575-310448 GCF_001890085.2 Hipposideros armiger
TTTTCTCACATGGTTAAACAGCTTTTCAATTTATCAGAAAAAAATAAAAATTTGGCATAAATTTATTGTCGGAATCTCTATTTAAATCAAGGTATGCAGAAATAGTTTATCATTGCACTTAAAATAGTAACATAAGCTTGGGGAAAATTATTTGAAGAAATCAAACCATAGAAGTCTTAAATGGTTAATAATGCTAAAGTGTGAAATATATGGAGGTGAGCCCTATATTCACTACACTTTTTGCCCCTCTGGGCATTTGCCATTTCAAATCAAGTAGCATAGAGAAGACACTGAAAGCTGTGTAGAGCTTGTGGGAGCCTCTATTAACTGACAAGAGAAAGACTCAATTTTGATACTACCAAACCAGTCAAGATTTGAGAAAACAGGTTTCCAGACTATGATATTGTGATTTATAATAAAAAACATATATATTTGATCATCCTTGTTCCTGGCATCCGCTCCTAAAACCCAAGTACTTTCCTAAGTGATAACAGCAATGGGAGTATCTTTTGTTAGGATATTTGTGACTTTGTCCTCAGTTCCTGAACTAGCTCCACAGCAATAAAGATGAGGTGTCTTTTGTTATTCATAACAAGCCCCTTTCAACAGTACCTGAGTTTATGTTAATGAAGTGACTTTTGAAAGGTCTTTTGATAACCACAGGATGGGGGCAGGTTGCCAGGGGAACCATGTGGTTAGAGGTTTGGATCTTTCAGCCCCATCCTGGATCTCTGCACTAGAGGAACTGTAGAGAGGAACTGAAGGTTGAATTAATCACCATTGGCCAATGATTTAATTAATCCAGCCTAACTAAGGAAGCTTCCATAAAATTCCTAAAGAACAGGATTTGGAAAGCTTTCAGGTCAGTGAAGACTTGGAGATGCTGGGAATGTGATGTGCAGGGGAGAGGGGGAGGCATGGAGTTCTGCATCCCTTTCCAAATACCTCACCCTATGCGTCTCTTTTATCCCACTGTTCCTGAATTGTATCCTTTTATAATAAAGCAGTAATCAAGTAGATAAACTGTTACCCTGAGTTCTGTGAGCTGCTCTAACAGATTATTGAATGGGAGAAGAGGGTCGTGAGAACTTCCAATGTTCAGAAACACAGGTGACAACCTGGGACTTGGGATTGGCAGTCTTATGAAACTGAGCCCTAAGCCTGTGGGATCTGTGCTAACCCCAGGTAAATAGTGTCACGATTGAATTGAATTGTAGGACACCCTAATGGTGTCTACAAAGAATTGGAGGACTGCTTGGTGTGGGAAACGGCCACACATGTGGTGTCAAAAGTGAAGGATTCTGTTAAGTAGACAGAAAACTGAGTTTTTCCTTTCGTAGACCATGAGACTGTTGTACTGTTGCGGGGAACCCAGACAGAGTGACAGGACACCAAGGTGTGGGAAGCTACTTTTATTAATGCTGGCACTGACTCAGCGGGATTCACATCCAGAGGCTGAGCCCCGACCTGGGCGGGACTCGGTTCTATATACCCTGAGGTTTCCGGGTTAGCAGCTAAGGTTCCTTATTAGGACATGCAGCCTTGTGCCAGTTTCTGACTGACTCCCGGCTGAGGTAGGAATTCGGAAATGTTAAACGCGGAAGTCTTGCTGACCGTACAGTCCAGGAATGTCTTTGTCTGAAGCCCGCACAAAATCCTTAGTGACCACATGGTCTGGGAAGGCCTTTGTCTAGGGCCCACTACCACAGTACCACAAGGTAGAAAGAAGGATCTCCACTATAAGAGTTTCTTTTATTATTTATAGTACTCTGAGAGCTTAAATAGATTTGGAAATTGTTCAAATAAGGTTGATATTTGGGATTCAGAGAAGTGAATGAGATTTTTCCCAGAGACAGCATGTTACACGGAAACAAATATGAAATCAAAACAAATACATGATCAACATCAAGTTGTAAAAGGGCATACAATGGAAGGAATTCAGAAATAGTTCTCAAAGAGGTAGTAGAATAATGAGAGAGTGGAGTCTGCAACAGCGACTATGCAGCAGTGAAAATGAATGGCACTGTCCCTGCTTTCAGGGACTTGTAGGAATGGAGAGAGGAGACTCATTAGGGTGCCTCATCCAACTGGGAGTGGGAAGAGTTGTCAGAGAAGATTTCCAGAGAAAGGTACCATCTGTGCTGAGATTGAAAGGAAGAAAGGAACCTGAAGCATGATGTTCCAATAAGAGGCAACATCATGTAAGAAGGCATAGGGTGCCTGCCCATGGTTACGTCAAGCTGCTGGGAGTAATCATAGTCCCGTTGCACTGAGTCCCCATAGCACTGAGTGTAAACCTATATGAGGAAACAGGAAAGAAATAGGCAGAGACTATTCCTGCCTATTTGGAAGACATCTACCGCGGTGAAACTGAGGCTTTCATCCTGGAAAAACAAGCAAAAACAACCTCAACTCTACCCTAAGAAAGTTCTTCAACCTTTCCTAAGCCACTCCTAACCAATATAGGGAGGGAAAAGAAAGACTGACGATAATATTTTTCTCACAGGAGAAGCTCCAAGACTAAAATTTTGTTTGGAATGTAATGTCAGTGATTTTGGGATATCAAACTTGATGTTCAGGGTCCTGAGGATGCAATTTAGGGACACTCTCAGGGATGGAGGGAAGACAGAATGAGCCGAAAAGTCTATGAAATGCCTACATTCATCCTCATTTTAAACAGAGCAGCCTGGCTGCTTTAAGTGTTGAAATTTCCAATAAGAATAATGTTCTACTTCTACAATATTTGAAAAATGACTAATGTGAATAATAATCTTCAGTTATATAAATAGCTATTTAGAATATTAACTGTGGTAATTTTTTTAATTAAAATTTATTTTACACTTCCCTGTCAGAAACATCTACCTATTCTCAGATTAAAAGGTTAGATGACAGCAGTAATTTGACCTAATTGTAGATAATATTATTTATGACATTTGTGAATCTCAGCAGCAGTAAGTTGGAGTTTTGATAATTTTCCAGAAAAGCATTATTGAAATTTAAAAGCAGATTGATGCTTTAAAACATGGAAAACTTTGTGTTTTTTTTCATGGCTTTGTTACAGTTTTGCAGATTACATTCTTGGTAGAAAATGATTTGTAAATTAAAATTACCACTGAATGGATGGTAGGCCTTTGGAAATGTCAAGCTGTGTTCATATAGAGGTGATTTGTGTGATCCAATACAATGTTGTTTTTTCTAATAGACTTTATTATTATTTTTTAAGTAGTTTTAGGTTCACACCAAAATTGAGGAGAAAGTACAGAATTTCCATAAATACCCCAGCCTCCCACATGCACCATCAACATCTCTCACCATAGTGGTACACTTGTTGCCATCGATGAACCAACATTGACACATCATCATCACCCTAAGGTTTTCATTAGTTCATTTTTAGTGTTATACATTTTATGGGTTTTGACAAATTAATAGTGTCATCTATCTGCCATTACATTATGACATAGAATATACAATGGGTTTTTCAAAACAGATTAGTGGAAGAAGAGACAGAAAGTTGATTTGTGGTTCCAAAGGCTGGAGACAGGACATAAAGAGATCCCTTGTCCATAAGATTTTCATTTTGTGGACTTTCATATGAATGGAATTATGCAATATATATGACCTTTTGTGTCTGTCCTCTTCCATTTAGCATAATGTTTTTGAAGTATATCAATGTAATAGCATGTATCTTCCTTTCTGTGGATGAATAATTTTCCATTGTATGCATATATCATATATTGGTTGCCCATTCATCAATTGATGGACATTTTGAGATGATTTTTTAACTTTCTGGCTATTATCAATATTGCTTCTGTGAACATTCATGTACTAGATTTTGTGTAAATATATGTTTTTAATTCTTTTGGCTATACCCCTGGGAATGGAATTGATGGATTATATATTTAAGGCAATGTTTAGCTAGTATTTCACAAACTGTCAAACTGTTTTCTAAAGCAGTTGCAAAATTGTACATGCCCATCAGCAATGTCTGAGGGTTTTAAATTCTCTGCATCCTCACCAACACTTGATGTTGTCCATTTTTTAAAAAGTCATCATATGGTCATCATATAAGTGGGAAGTGATACCTCACTATGATTTTGACTTCATTCACTTAATGACAAATGATGTTAACCATCTTTTCATGTGTTTATTGGTCATTTGAATATCTTCTTAGGAGAAATGTCTATTCAAATACTTTGCCCATTTTAAAAATTATGTTGTGTTTCTTCTTATTGTTGAGTTATAGGAGTTCTTTATTTATTCTGAATAAAAGCCCCTTATCAGATATACAGAGGATGCCAAAATAATGTATAAATATTTTAAGAAAGAAAAAAGCTGTATTAAAATTATGCTGATGGTAATCACTTTGAGCACCTTTTGTAATTGCAGAAGTCAAATGTGACTTGTATTCATCTTTTGTTATTGGTATATATTGAGTATTACAATTTTAATACAGTTTTTTCCTTTCTTACAATGTGTATACATTTTTAGCACCCTCTATATTATTCACAAATAATTTCTTTTATTCTGTGAGTTGTCATTTAACTTTATGAATTTTGTCCTTTGAATCACAAAAGTTTTTAATTTTATGAAGTCAGTTCATCTGTTTTTTCTGTTTTTATGTTTTCCAGAATGTCATATAATTGGAATCATATAGTAGTAGCCCTTTCAAATTGACTTCTTTCACTTAGTAATATGCATTTAATATATCTCCATGTTTTTTCATGGCTTAATCACTCATTTCTTTTTAGCTCTGAATAATATTCCATTATCTGGATGTACCAGTTTTATTTATCCATTCCCCTACTGAAGGATATCTTGGTTGCTTCCAAGTGTTAGCAATTATAAACAAAGTTGCTCGAAACATCATGTACAGGTTTCTGTGTGCACATACATTTTAAATTCCTTGAGTAAATATCAGGAGTGAAATTTCTGAATCATCTGTAAGTATGTTTAGAGTATGCTCTCAGTGTTCCACATTTTGGCCAGTCTAATAGCATGTAGTGCTATCTCATTGTTGTTATAATTTGCATTTCTTTGTTGATATACAAGTGGAGCATCTTGTCATATGCTTATTTGCCATCTGTATATGTTCTTTGCTAAGGTGTCTTTTAAAGTCTTTGACCCATTTGTTGTTTGTTTTCTTATTGTTGAGTTTTAAATGTTTTTTTGTGTGTATTTTGGGTAACAATCCTTTATCAGATGTCTTTTGTATATATTTTCTCCCAGACCTTGGCTTGTCTTCGAATTCTTTTGTTTTTCATAGAGCAAAAGGTTTTTTGTTTGTTTGTTGTTGTTTTTTCATTTTAATGAACTCTACCTTCAATTAACATTAATCAATTGTGATTGTGTCTTTGCTGTTATATCTAAAAAGACATAACCATAACTAAGGTCATCTAGATTTTCTCCTGTTATCTTCTAGGAATTTAATAGATTCACATTTTACATTTTAATTTATTTCACACTTAGAGTGAATTTTTGTGAAGAGTGTAAAGTATGGTTAGATTCATGTGGTTTTTTTGTATGTAGGTGTCCTGTTGTTCCTGCACCATTTGTTGAAGAGATTATCTTTGCTCTATTTTATTACCTTTGTCACTTTTTCAAAGGTCTGTTGATTGTATTTATAGGGTTCTATTTCTAGGATCTCCATTCTGTTTTATCAATGTATTTGTTTATTTTTTCACCAATACCACACTGTCTTCATTACTTTAGCTTTACAGTCTTGAAATAGGTAACATCAGTACCCTGCCTTTGTTGTGCTGTAATGTTATACATTTTCATGTCTGTTTTCCTTTTGGTTCATCCTACAGATTTTGATAAGTTGTGGTTTAATTTCAAATTGCTTTAAAGTAGTTTTTAATTTCTGTTGCAATTTCTCTGATGCATGTGTTATTTAGAAGTGTGTTGTTTAATCTCCATGTATTTTGGGATTTTCCAGTTAGCTTGCTGTTATTGATTTCTAGTTTAATTCCAGTGTGGTATGAAAGCAGATAATGTATGTCTTTTGTTTTAAATTGGTAAGGTATGTTTTATGGCCCAGAATGTGGTCTGTCTTGGTGAATGTCCCATGTGAGCTTGAGATAACTGTGCATTCTGCTGTTGCTAGGTAAGGTAGCCATTACATCCAGTTAATTGATGGTGCTGTTGAGGACAACTATGTCCTTGCTGATTTTATGCCTGCTGGAAAACCCATTTCTGAGAGAGGAGTGTTGAAGTCTTCAACCATGATAGTGGCTTCATCTATTTCTCCTTGCAGTTCTATCAGTTTTTGCCTCCCATAGTTTGACACCGTTGTTAGGTACATGCACGTAAAAATTATTATGTCTTCTTGGAGAATTTGCCCCTTTATCATTATGTAAAACCTTCCTTTATGCCTAATAACTTTCCTTTCTGAAGTCTGATCTTTCTGAAATAAATAGAGTTACTCCTTCTTTCCTTTGATTAGTGTGAGCATAGTATATTTTTCTCTATCCATTTACTTTTAATTTATATGTCTTTATATTTAAAGTGCATTCCTTGTGGACAACATATATTTGAGTCACATTTTTTTATCAGTTCTGACAATCTCTTAATTGGTGCATTTAGATCATTGACATTCAAAATGATTAATAATATATAGTTGGATTAATAACTACCATATTCATTGTTATATTCTATTTGTGTTCCTTGATCTGTGTTTCTATTTTTGTTTTCCATTGTTTTTTTTGTAGTCTTAAACATTTTACATAATTCCATTTTTTTATCATTTCTTAATATATTATTAATTTTACTTATTTTTTAGTCATTGCTCTAGATTTTGCAATCTACATATACAATGAATTAAATCCACTTTTAAATAACACTGTCACTTCACTATAATAATAAAGTAATCCTAATTCCTTCCTCCCATCCCTTGTATCAGTGTTGCATTGATTTACCTTATATATAAACATACATAAGCCTATATATGATATATACATAGCATGCCTAATGAAATACATTGTTGCTATTATTTTGAACAATCTTACCTATTGTATCATTTAAGAATAGGAAATATTAATGTTCTAATTTCACCTTTATTTATTCCTTCTTCTATGCTCATCCTTTCTTTATGTAGATCTAAGTTTTTGACCTATATTATTTTCTTTCTCTAAAACAACTTCGTTTAACATTTCTTGCAAGGCAAGTCTATTGGAAACAAATTCTCTCAATTTTTGTTTGTCTGAGACGTCTTTATTTCTTCATCACTTTTGAAGGATAATTTCACAGGATACAGAATTCTGGGTTTGTGGATATTTTTCTCTCAGCATTAAATATTTTACTGTACTCTCTCCTTGCTTCAATAGTTTCTGAGAAGTTGGATGTAATTTTGTATTTGTTTTTTTATAGGTGAGGTGTTTTTTCTTTATCTTTGATGTTCTGTTTTTTGGAAGCCATATGCCCAGGCGTTATGTTTTTGTTTTATGCATTTTATCCTCCATGGTATTCTCTGAACTTCCTTTTCCTATGAGTTTTTAAATTTCTCTTTAACCTAAGTTAACTAACAAACCTGGGAAGGAAAATATATAACTTATTTAAAATATGAAAATCTTGAGACTCATAGAGAATAAATGGCCTGCAATTTATCATAGTTCACATAACTGGCATAGCAAGTGGTACTAAGGTGATACCTGCAGTTCTCTGAGTCTGATGGTCTAGGGAGGATGCCAAATTTAGAGGTGGAGACTATTTCAGGCTACCTGTTTTAGTCTACGTGGTTCAACCTGGCTCACCTTACATTGAAATCCTCAAACCATTTTCTTGTCAAAACACCATAATGGTACCTGGAGACAAATTTACTAAAACACTGAACTTAATGTCTGGTGCAGAGTTGATATTTGAAGTATATATGGTAAATGAATAAGTAGATGAATGAATGAAAATATGGGCTTTCATTCTTATTCTTCCATGCCTTTATTTACTGACTCTCACTCCAAATCTATTCCCATTATTTCCTACGTCCCCCTGATTCAGAATGTTTCAACTAATCTAAATAATTTTGGTTTTGCTCACACAGAATATTCCAAGTGCTCTATCTTCTTTTTCTCAGTTCATACCAAATGATATTTTTATGCCTGTCTTATAACCACTAGACAGTGAGAACCTTAAAAAACAGGTATTATTATTATTATTATAAATCTTTGTATCAACAGAGTTTGGAATATAAAAGCTGGTCAATAATTCTTTTCAACTGATGAAAGTTAAAAAAATACATTTGTTTTAATGTACCAGCTCTACTTTGCAAAGTTAATGCCTCCTGTATTTGGTTCACATATGAATTAATGAATATATAAAACTGGTCTTAGTTCAGACTGCTATATCAAAATACTATACATTGGGTGACTTATAAACAGAGATCAGAGTTTTATTTCTTACAGTTCTGGAGGCTGGAAGTACAAGATCAGGGTGCACAAATTGTTGAGTCTCGATCAGAGCCCTCTTTCCAGTTGCAGACTGCTAACTTCTCATTGTATCCTCACATAGCAGAGAGCAGAGAAAGGATACATACTCTCTTGTGACTCTTATAAGAGCACTAATCTCATGATAAGGGTTCCACCCTCATGATCTCATCTAATTCTAATTACCTCCCAAAGGCACCATCTCTTAATTACCATAGCATTTATGGGTAAGGTTTTAACATGTGAATTTGGGAGGGGTCGGGGAGGGGGGGGAGCACAAACATTTAGTTCATAACAAAACTACAAAACTACACACACACACACACACACAATACTGTGTTTTATGTATATAATATTTTGTTATGTTTCATCTATGTATGATAATAAAACATATCATTATGGTTTTATTTATATTTGCAGCAATTACAATCTTCATCTATATATAGTATTACAATTAATGGCGAGACAAACAGAGGCATAAAAATATCAAAATAATTTATATAACACAATGAAAAAGTTCTAATATATTGTTTTACTAAAAGTTTTCAAATTTAATTAGACATTTCAAACTTTTATTTAGCTCCATATATTTTGAAAGCACTTCATCAGTAACCACTTCAAATGCTTAAAGTACAATAATTAGTTAGCTATTTCACACAAAATGCATTAGTAAATGAGCCTTGCTCTTCTTCTTCTATAAATTAAGAAATGCATCTCTAAATGGGTTAAGTTCACATAACACCTTAACAGCTGTTATTTATTTATTTTTTTAATGGCAGGAATATATTTTTTAAAACTTTTCTAATAATTCTTTTATTACATACATGATTTCAAAGGGAAAATATAACATCAACGGACAGAGGAGAAATGGGTCCAATGTTTAACTTAATCATATAGTAAAGGCCTAATTCTTTACTATTTGGTTCTCTTCATATATAACTCTGTCTATGTAGTTTTACTCATTTTTACATTTTCCTACATGTATAAATAGCACCTTTTATTAAATTAGATTTGTAAAATTGAAGGCAATTTCTTGTTCTGGGCCTTAGTTTATTTGCTATATAAAGTTACATCAATTTTAGAGAGTTGTTAAATTGAATTAATGTAAAGATTTTAGCATAATATTGGGTTCATGCTGGGTATTCTCCAATGGTTGGAGAATATTCTTCCTTCCCCTATATCTTTTCAGCAGTTCCATATCTATTCATAATTACTCTGTCTGGGGATAGACACGGTAATGTACCAGTAGCTTGAATAAACTTAATAATGAAAAGTTAACTGATATAATACATGTCCTTTGGCTAAAGTCTTGAGCCTCAAACCACAGTGATGTGTGTGAACTAAAAACTCATGCCTGACTTGTACCCATTCACGTGTTCCTCCTTTTGTCAGAATGCCTGTATGAATTACTCTTTCCTTAAGTATCTAAGTCCAACCCCAATTCTCTTTGTCCCAGTAGATATAATTACTATGTCTTTTACGAAACAAAAAAGCCTCAGGTAATATATTATGAATTTTCTACTCTTCAAGTTGAGGTTTCTATCATTTCCTCCTTCTTATTCATGAACAGTTATGTTTTAGGCTATTGGGTCCATTTTTGTCTCTTCTCCAGATGGAGAAAAAAACATTTGCTTGCATTGTAAATATAAACCACAAAATGTCCTCTGATGAGAAATAATTATTCTATTCTATAACACCAGTCAGGAATATGGAATGGAACAGGCAAAAGTAGGAATATATCCTATAGTTATTTAGTGTGTAACTGAGAAAAAAGTTACAATATATTTTTGCTTAGATGTGTTGCTCACAATAATATACAGTGATGTTATAACTTGGCTGGCCCCTTTGTTCATGATTTTACCCAGGTAGGACAGATTTATGGCTGAGGTCTGAACTATAAATTAGTCTGCCATGGTTAATCTGATAAATGTTCCACAGAATTGGCACAATCTCTTGTGTGCTTATCATGTGTTTATAAAGAGAAGCAGTATTCTTCACCGTGTATGTGTCTGTACTGTGGAAGTCATGACTACATTCAAAGGCCTAATTGAGAATATTTCTGAAATATAATCATGGGTAAAAATTATCTTAAAAGCTTATATCTAGAAAGTACTGTTTAGATAAATCATTTTTTTTTCATAGAGCGTATACTGTAGAAAACAAATGCAAATTGGCCAGCAAAAATTTGGGCATGACCAGACTCAAAAATGAAACAAACTAATAGGTTCGCCTGCCAACAATGTTGCAGTTCTGACTAACAGATGATCATTTGGCACCTTAGAACATGGAATGATTGACTCTACATGACCACCATTTCACAGATCCTAGGCTGGTGCAGGTAGAGGTGGGTAATTACTTCAGCCACCCGAGGGAAAAAGAGGAAGCAGGTGTTAGGCTGCCATCGCAGCCCCACTTTCAGCTCATTTAAAATATAAATGTAGCTCGTGGTAGGAGCCAAGAAATGTGGGTCAGTTGAGATTTTTGCCATCTCAATTTGGGGGATTATAATTGAGTTTTTGCCTCTCTGACCTGATTCTTTCTAGTGCATTTCCCACATTGGTAACTTTAAAATTTAACTTTTTCCCTAAGCTCTTTGTGTCTTTGTAGAGTCACTGAGAATAGAACTCACATGCTGTTTCAGTAACAACTGACAAATTTGTCTTCTGAGAGATTTACTGCATCAGCTTGTCTGACAGAAGAGCTGATCACAGAAAGGATAGAAATATCTATTTGTTTCATGGAGTTCTTCATTCTGTTATAGCTATAGAAAAATGGGAGGGGGAAGGCGGAGCAAGCAAGTGAGTGACAACAAAGGGAAATGATTTTAAAAAAAGACCAAATTAAATGGATGGAAAAAGAACCTAAGTAGGAAAAATGGTCTTTTTTATTATTTTTAAGGAAAAAACATAGTAATAGGAAAAATTAATAGTCAAATACTACATGTGACTAATCCTGATTTATTACTCAAAATAACCTACCGCATCTCGTATCTCATTAGCCTTCTTCTCTTGCTCATACTTACTGATATGTGTTTGCAGATTGCACATTCCTGTGAAGATGTTTCATTTTTCAAGTACATTTCTTGCTAACTGAGGCTTGTCTTCTTAAAGGTCAAATTTGGGCAGCAGAAGGTGTTTATTTGTTAAATTTCCTATATAACTATTCTTGATGGGGAAAAAAATGTAGCTCTCTTAAAAGTATTACATGCTTTTCCATTTTTGTAACCAGAGACTACTGAGCACAATTACCTTTTACTAAGGACACAGAGACATTAATGTGAGCACATTTCCTTTTGGAAATGATTGTACTATTTATCTGCAAGGGCTATTGAAGAATCTAGTACTATTTGCCCTATAATAACTGGATGTGCTTTACAAAATTCTTTTGTGTTTCAACAGATATCTATTTTCTCACTTCAATTTCAGGAGGTAGCTTTTCACTTCTTACAACTGTTTTATAACTGCTCCTTTCTGCACCTACTAATATGTCCCCTTGAGTGTGTGTTGACCATGGAAAAGAGATAATCCCCTTTGTAGAATAGGGTGCAAAATTCTTTTTGAAGATATCATCTAAGAGTTAACCACAGAACTTTTGCGTGTTATTTTATTGCTAAGAGGAAATTTTGTGTTTCATTCTGGGTTTCAGTCGTATTCCAAATGGTCAAGGTTGTTGAAAAGCAAACCTTAAAAAAATAGGATATCATTCCTTTTTTTGGTGTGTGTGTGTCTGTGTTCACCGTGTTCCTTTATTATTTAAATATATTTCATTTAATATCATTTCCTACTTGAAATTTTCCTCATTCTTTTTTTTTTTAAGATTTTTATTGGGGAATTGGGGGAAGGGGAACAACAGACAAGTTTCTATCCTTTTGTTCTTCAATCTAGTTCTGGAGGACGTTGCTTCACTGGCCCAAGTTGGCTCCAACATTGCACTCTTCCCGGGCGAGGCAGATCAGTTGCCGGCTTCTGGACGGCCGTTCTCTGCGGCTGCTGGCTGCTCACGCTTGCTGCTGGCTACACACAGTAGCCCATGGCAACCCACCTGCCTTCTCTGACGACTCACGGCAGCCCAGCTCCAGGTTGAGCTGTTGTTCAGCATCTTAGCTGTAGAGGGCAGTTTCTCTGGCCCTCATATGTGGGATCTGAACTGGGGCCCTCTGGCGTCCCAGGCCAGCTCTTAACCAACACACCATTCATCTGGCCTGAAATTTTCCTCATTCTTTGATTTAAACTTGATGTTTTATCTTCCAACTCCCAGTGGTCTAATTTGTTATACTGGCTAGATGACATAACAGTTTACGTGTGAAAATTATTCTGCTTGAGTGCTATAAGGTTTCCCTTAGCATTATTTTATGCATCTACCAGATTATATTATGAAATCTAAAATAACTTTCATTTCTTTATATAGCATACACTAAATAAAACTTAATTAGCTTAATTCATTTTTATATATAATTTACAACTTTCATATTCTAATTTATAACTTAATTTCTGTGACCGTTTTTTAGTACATAGTTGTCAACACAAGAGAATATTCCTATAATAAGAAAATAATAAAACTTAAAGAGATGCCAGGAAGTTTCAGTATATAAAATTTCTAATATTATATATTGTTGTGAATATATTGACATGTGCATCTTCTGGGAATGTATTTAAGAATTTAAAAGGGAGTGTTTTCGGAAAATTTGTCATTGCATAGTAACTTAACCACAGGTATTTGGATCACATAGACTTTAATTTTAGTGTTGCCTCCACCACTTATAAATTGTATACTCTTCAGAACTTTAATCAATTCTCTTAGGGTCCATTTCTTCCATAAATTATCTGTAATATTTTAAGTCATACCTTGTTTTATTACACTTTGCTTTATTGCACTTTGCAGATATTGTATTATTTACAAATTAATGGTTTGTGGCAACTATGCGTTGAAGAAGTCTATCAGCATTATTTTTACAACATTTGCTCACTTCATGTCGCTGTGTAACATTTGATAATTCTTGTAATATTTCACACTTTTCATCATTAATATATTTGTTATGGTGATCTCTAATCTGTGATCTTTGATGTGATTACTGTAATTGTTTTGGGGTGCCATAAGTTGTGCCCATATGACAAAACTTAATCAATAAATGTTGTGTGTGTTCTGACTGGTCCACTGACTGGCCATTTCCCCATCTCTTTCTACATCTCCTTGGGCCCCTGTATTCCCTGAGACACAATAATATTGCAGTTAGGTCAATTAATAGCCCTATTATGGCCTCTAAATTTTCAAGTGAAAAGAAGAGTTGCATGGCTCTCACTTTAAATCAAAAGCTATAAATGATTAAGCTTAGTGAGGAAGGCATGTCAAAAGCTGAGACAGGCTGAAAGCTAGGCCTCTTGTGACAAAGAGCCAATTTGTAAACACAACAAAAAATTCTTGAAGGGAATAAAAATTGTTTCTCCAGTGAACACATGAGTGATAAGAAAGTGAAAACAGCCTTATTGCTGATAAGGAGAAAGCTTGAGTGGCCTGGATAGAAGATCAAACCAGCCACAATATTCCCTTAAGCCAAAGACTAATCCAGAGCAAGACCCTAACTTTCTTCAAGTCTATGAATTATGAGAGAGGTGAGGAAGCTGCAGAAGAAAAGTCTGAAGAAGAGGTTTAGGGATAGAAGCCATCTCCCTAACATAAGAGTGCAGGTGAAGCAGCAAGTGCTGATGTAGAAGCTGCAGCAAGTTATCTAGAAGATCCAGCTATGATAATTCATGAAGATGGTTACGCCAAACAAGAGATTTTCAATGTAGATGAAACAGCCTTCTATTGGATGAAGATGCAATCTAAGACTTTCATAGCTGGAGAGGAGAAGTCAGTGTTTAACTTTAAAGGACAGGCTGACTCTCTTATTAGGAGCTAATGCAGTTGGTGACTTTAAGTTGAAGCCAGTGCTCATTTACCATTCTGAAAATTCTAGGTCCCTTAAGAATTATGCTAAATCTATTCTGCCAGTGCTCTCTAAATGGAAAAACAAAGCCTGGATAACAGAACATCTGTTTACATCTTGGTTTACTGAATATTTGAAGCCCACTGTTGAGACCTACTATTCAGAAAAAATATATTTATTTCAAAATATTACTGCTCACTGACAATACACCTGGTCACCCAAGAGCTCTATTGGAGATGTACAATGAGATTAATATTGTTTTCATGCCTGCTAACACAACATCCATTCTGCAGTCCATGGATCAAGGAATAATTTTGACTTTCAAGTCTATTATTTAAGAAATATGTGTTGTCAATGAAATACTTCTTCACTCCGTTCAAAATGGCTATCACCAATAAATCAACAAACAACAAATGATGGCTAGGTTGTGGGGAAAAGAGAACCCTGGTGCACTGTTGGTGGGACTGCAGACTGGTGCAGCCACTATGAAAATCAGTATGAAGGTATCTCAAAAAACTGGAAATGGAACTATCTTATGACCCAGCAATTCCACTCTTAGGTATTTATCCAGAAAAACCCAAGACATTAATTTGAAAAAATATATGTACCCCTATGTTCATTGCAGCACTATTCACAATAGCCAAGACTTGGAAACAACCGAAATGCCCATCAGTAGATGACTGGATTAAGAAAATATGGTACATTTACACAATGGAGTATTACTCAGCTATAAAGAAGAAGGAAATTGTACCATTTGCAAAGATATGGATGGACCTACAGAACATTATGCTAAGTGAAATAAGTCAGTCAGAGAAAGTCAAATATCATATGATCTCAGTTATATGTGGATTCTAAGGAACTGAATGGATGGGAGAAGTGGATGGAGATAATCTCAGAGACACAGAGGAAAAACTGAGGTTTGTTAGCTGGGAGGGGGTGGGGATGAAGGAGAAGGGGAAGGGATGAGACAATACAAATTGGTAGCTACAATATGGCCTCAGGGATAGAAATGACAATCTGGGGAATATAATCAATAATGTAAATATATTTTTAGGGGACCAGATGGACACATGTCTTGTTGGGGAGACCACTTCATAGACGGCGTAGAGGCCTGACCACCACACTGTATTTCTGAAGCTGATGTTGAATAATATTGTATGTCAACTATAATTATACATACATATAGTCACGAGATATGGAGTAGAGAGTGGGAATGGAATCAATGGAATTGTAATAGATAAGCATGATATCGGGGGGGAGGACAATAGAGGAGGAGATGGGGGTTGTTACTTTGTGAGGGGTGAAAAGGATAATTATTGCATTGTTCTGTACACCTGAAACTAATAAAAAAAAAAGAAAGAAATATGTGTTGTGAGGCTATAAGCTGCCAGAGAGAGTGATTCCTCTGATGGATCTGGGTAAAGTGAATTGACCATTTCTGGAATGGATTCCCCAGTCTAGGTGCCATTAAGAATATTTGTGAGTTATGGGAATACGTCAAAATATCAACATTAAAAAGAGCTTGGAAGAAGTTGATTCTAATCCTCGTGAATGACTGGGAAGTTCAAGACTTCAGCGGAGGAAGTAACTGCAGATGTGGTGGAAATAGCAACAGAACTAGAATTAGAATTGGAGCCTAAAGATGTAACTGAGTTGTTGCAATCTCATTATAAAACTTTAACTGATGAGGAGTTAAGCATAAGAAAGTATTTTGTTTTTGTTTTGTTTTTTGAAACGGACTCCACTCCTGGTGAAGATGCTGTGAAGATTATTGAATGAGAACAAAATATTTAGAATAGTACATAAACTTAGTTGATAAAGCAGCAGCAGGATTTAAGAGGATTGAGCTGAATTTTGAGAGGAGCTCTATGAATAAAATGCTATCAAACAGTACCACATGATACAGAAAAATAATTTGATAAAGGAAGCGTCAATTGATGCAGCAAAGTTCTTTGTTGTCTTCTTTTAGGAAATTGCCACGGCCAGCCCAGCCTTCAGCAACCACCACCCTGATCAGTCAGCAGCCAGCAACACTGTGGCAAGATCCTCCATCAGCAAAAACATTATAATTCACCGAAGGCTCCGATGATGGTTTACATTTTTTAGCAATAAAATATTTTTAATTGAGATACGTACATCGATTTCTTAGACAATGCTATTGCGCACTTAAGAGACCACAGTATAGTGTGGTCTCCTAACTTGTATATGCACAGGGAAACCAAAAAAAATCATGGACTCATTTTTTTGTGGTGGTCTAGAACCAAACTGCAATATCTCTGAGCTTTATCTGTATTTTAGAGAGTGAATGTTATGTACAAATACCTAGCAACGTACTGAGCAAATGGTGAATATTTAATTAATTATATTTTCATTATTTGGCTGTTTTAGGTTTTCTTCATGACTATTTAAACTCTGTTTATATGTTTTTTTCTCAATGGATTTGGAAAAATTAGCTTAACATTTCCTACTGTAAACCTTTACTGTCTATTGATCAAACTTGAGATGTCCTTGTGACTCCTCTTCAACCATGATTATTTCTTCACTTTTAATTTTTCTCACCAGTCTCTTTTCAGTATAGCCTTTAGGCTATCATAAACAAAACCAGGTGTACTTGTGGAATTTGGAGCAGAGTACTTAATAAATCTGTTGCTTTGAGCTCAGTGTACAAACTTAGGTGCTTCTCTGATCTCACATGTGAATGAAAATAACAAATACCTACCTTTTAAATGTTGTAAAAATTAAATAAGTTAATATATGTGAAAGTCATAACACAAAGCCTCCCAAATGGGATACATTTACAAAAAAATTCCTTTCTTCCTGTCAGTTTGCACTGGAGCTCTGAAGCAGGCACCACACACACAGGACAGCCATGGAAAATTCACTGTTCTGATGAATCTCTAACTCCTCTGATTTCTTCAGGGACTTTCTGACTTAAGATTTTGCATGTTTTTTTTTTTTTACCTGCCATATTTTATCCAAGTGCTTTAAACTGGATCGAGTCACTGGCCTGTCTCCACAGTTGTGATTTCTACTCCCCTCTTGATTATGCTGTTTTTGGCGGCTTTGATGAATCTGCTTCTCTTGTCCAGTACAGAATTATCCATGCTCAACACAGCCTAACGACTCACAAAATTATTCAAGTGTGGACAGCCCAGTCGTGATGAGCTGTAAGAGCACATCTTTTCTTTCCCAAATTCAATGTCTGCATTCCTGGGGTCAGTACTCATCTAGATGAGACACTTTCAAATGGGCTAACCAGAATTCATTCATAGAATTTTGATGGAAATAATGACTAGTCTAGAAATTGTCACATAAGAAATGGTAGTAAGAGCTGAAAATTGCCTTTTGCATTAAATGAAAAATTTAAAAGAATATATAAATGCTCTTTTCAGTTATCTGACAGGCTGCCATAAGGAAACAACAAAAAACTTTTCTCTTACTATAATATCAGAAAATGGGATTAAGTCACATGAAGGAAAATGAAAGGATTACAGATGAAAAAAAAAAGCACAATATGAAAAAATAATAGAAATATAGTAAGGAACTCCTTCTTACTAAAAATATGAAGCAGATGGACAACACTTCTTTGTTCCCAGTCTCCACCACGTGGGGGTAATGTGGAGAATATATAGAGAGAATTAATGCTGAGTAGATTATGAGAATAATTGGCAATTAAAGGGCATTCAGTGCCAATGTTTTTCAATCCTCTGACTTTTTTGAGATAAGATGCAAAGAAAGAGACTTTTTCTAAGAAAATAGTATATGGGCTGCATATATTATATGGAGAGATTTAATTAAAGGTAATTAATAAACAGTTATGTATACAACTAATGGTAGTCTATATAAAGGATACATATGAAACTCCTGAACAAAAGATAGGTGATAATTGCAACCATTTTTTTAGGTTATGTTAATAAAAATTCCAGAAATCCTTCTGAGAAACTAAGAGTTTATTCAGATAAGATTTTAAAATCAGAAAACATAGCCCTCAGCATGAACCGAAAACATGTTCCCAGGTTGGGGAATAGAGCAAGACTTTTAAAGGCAAAAGTTGCAAGGAGGTGATCAGTAAAGAGATGGGTTGCTAGGGGAAACAAACCCCAAACTTGCATCACTTATTTCCCGATTGGTGGGGGCCGCAGCACCTTCACCGTTCAGCTGACTCAGTGGTCAGCAAGTAGGGTTGTGACAGAAAAGTAACAAGCAATAAATTATTGAGCCTACTTTTTGTCCAGGTTTGCAACACAAAGACTTTGTATTACAGTACCGTACAGAGTGTTACTTATCAATAGTACAAGGGGAATGGCTCATCAAACAGCATGAACAACACAGGAAGGATATGTGCCCTGTAGGCACTTTTTGAGCCCAAAGGAGCAAAGTGATGCCTTGTAAGTGACTTCAGAGTCCAAATTGCAAAATATCCAAATGTTGGGTCACAAATTATGATATTAATGTTCGTATACGTCCTCAGTTGGGATACTAAAGGCTCACTTTTAGAAGCAAATTTTATATTCATTATCATTATGTCTTTGTATTTTGTACCAGATTCGTTTTGATACTTAGCTGTGACCTTCAACCTGTTCTTCCTCCCACTGTGATTAAGGAAAGAAAGCAAGATATGACACTTGACATGCCCCTGCCTCAGAAATAATTCCAGAAAACATACCTTGTAGGAAAACATACATATTTTGTAGACCATTTGCTGTTAATAATGTTACTAACAAATAGTTGTCACAGCCCACATCTAAACAATTATACATAAATCACTTGATGGGTATTTTTGTGAAATATTATTTTTTAATTAAATATTTCTACAGTCTTTATGTACAAAATCATGGGCATTATTATTTTATAAGCTAGAAACTGATAATATCTCTTGGAAATTGTCCCAGCACAGCATTATAACTTAAAACATTACAGTCTGGGAGAAGTCAGAATTTGGTAGTATTTCTAGAAAATTTTCTAATAACACTTCTGCTGAGAAATGGATGACAGGAACAGTGGGAGAAAACGGGTGCGAGGGAATTTTAAGCTATTCTGATCAGTTTAGGAACTGGTGATTTCACTTACACAACAACACTATTCAAGAAAACGTCCACTGCCTCACCTGTATGTTAAAGGCTTAGTGGTGTCACAGGTTATTTTAAAAAGGTGATTGTTCATACAGATTAGTCCCAATAGGATACAGGCAATTGTCAGCTCTGTTAGTGATGCATGGGTTCTCTCCAGGTTGTTACTAATGGGAGACTCTGGCAAGAGAAAGAGGCACTTTAAATCTATTTATCTATCTATTATCTATCTATCTATCTATCTATCTATCTATCTATCTATCTATCTATCATGTTGTGCCGGGTATAATGCATTCCTGTGTATAATGCACACACATGTATTTGGCCCAAACTTTCAGGGGAAAAAGAAATCTTTTGTTTTAATTTTTTAATTAATTTTTTTTGTTTGTTTACATTTAGGTACTTGTTTTTCTGGTATTATAAAGGAATTTTAGCATTTATTTTTTAACATATTATGGTACAAGAAATTTTATGTAACAAATAATTACAAAACACAAGAACAGATACAAGGTACAAACAGTTTAATGTGCCAGTAAAAATTATACCATATTTACCCATCATAGAAGGTCAAGAACTCTTCATCATTACAAGTTCATAGTAAGTTCAACAAAACCGGTTATCGTATTTCAGGGTATTATTTTGCATATGGATATTGTTATTGATTTCTAGGACTTTTAACTCATAAGCATAAATAAAAGAATTAAAAATATTTATATAGCTACTGACTTAATACTACCCATGTATAATGTGCACCCTTATTTTTCCCTCACAAATTTGGGCAAAAAGTATGCATCATACACAGCATAACACGGTATCTATCTACCTATCTCTCTCTCTTTCTCTCTATCTATCTATCTATCTATCTATCTATCTATCTATCTATCATCTATGGGAGAGACACTTTAAATCAATCTATTTACCTAATCCCTCTATCATGTGTCTATCCACCTAGCTACCTACCTGCCTGTATAGTATAGTGTTCTCCTGGTGGTAAAATAGCTGTGGCTCGGCTTCCAAGAGAGTCTGTGGTACTCGCATGTGCCACAGGAAAATGCACCTCTTACATCTCTGACTGTGGGAAGCCTAATTGACTGACCACCCCAACTACTGTGCCCTAAATCCATTGCTGTTCATGTAGAGTACAGGCTGCTGTCAGGTGACCTATTCCTGGGAGAGCAGAGGCAGTTCTGATGACAGACTTTGGCTGTTGGAGCCCCATCACCCCTGCTGAATATTCATAGATCTAAACTACAGAATAAGAAACTTTTTTCCTTTCCTCTTTTCACAAGAGTCTGGCCTGTGTTACAGACATATGGCTCCTAGCGCCATTCACATTTTTTTCTTACATGCTTTTCATCTAGTAAATCTTTTAGTGCTCACTTCCATCTTGGTGTCTGTTTCTTGACGTTCTAAACATAAGCACTGGATAGTCGCTTCCACTCAGGTGGAAGATGAAACATGGTTCTAGAATGAATGTAAATGGATAAATGCTTTGAATCCCAGAAGACAGGCATTTGAAACTTAGGAAACCTCAGAAGACCTTTACAATAACTGTGGATAAAAACATCACAATGCATACCTGTATGGGAAAACACAAAAACTTTCATACTTCTTAGTTTCAACTTGTTTAATGGTGTAATGGAGATGTAAGCGTACGAATGAACCACCTTGGTGCCTGCATGTACACACACACACAATACCATAGTGTGTGTTTCTAGAAATATCAATAGGGAGAATATTAACACAAAGTTTTTATATGAGATGCAATACAACCTTCCAAAGGTTTGTTTTATTCTAAATATCAGAGATTAAGCATGACATTTTTGAAGCTTATAATCATCGTACAAATTGTCCAGGAGTGGAGAAAGCTTATAAACAGTGTTAACACCAGGTAGGCCATTATTGTTGCTAGTGCTGTGAACAGTGGAGCTGTGCTTCCATTTGCTATAGCTTTTTCTTTTCTCCATAAATGATTCCTCTTATAAAGCCTTGATTTTGTGCATATGCAAATGCTAAAGTGGGGCAGGAAAAAGCAGTCAATCATCAAAAACATAGATTTTGAGGTTAATTACTTTTTAAATATTTCCCATAACTATTATTCTGTTCCAGATGTCTAGTTTACCCTCTACATACCCTAGAGATTTTTGCAACGTTTATAATAAATCATAAATTTTATGGATTAATTTAGAGTTTGAAGACTTTGTGAATTCATTTTATTAGATGCATTTTTTTCTAATAACTTTGTTTTTAAATAATCGGTTAAGACTATACTGACAAGAATTTAAAATTTTGGATTGACATTGTTTGTGGGTGAAAAATGGAAGCATATTATATGGTAATCATAAGTGCATAAAGACAACAATTATGCATTTCTTAGCTTGACAGCTCAATAGCTATTTCTTGGCATACTTTTCATGAGGAATGTGGTAATCTGTTAAAGCCCACTTTATATTTAGTATAAGAAAGCTCACATAAGAAAAGACATATTAAAATAGAGACATAATCTTGATTTCTCTTCTTGTTAGATAAAGAATGACATTATGATAAAAATCAAAGAAATAGATTCAGAGGCTCCAATTTGATGCTACCTAGATTCCCATGGTATTAGTTCCCTCCAATTTGTGCATTTTTCTGGTGCTAGCGTATTTCCCCCAAAGATTTTCCTAAAAGCAAAGATAAGACATATCACTCAGGCCAGGAATCAAACCGGCAACCCTGTTATTCAGAGCTTGCACTCTTGAGCAAGCTCTTAACTAACTGAGCCACTCGGCTGGCAGAACTAGCATAATTCTTAAATTCCTTTCCAACACCTGATCTGTTTGTGTACTTAGAGCTTCTGGTGCTTATTAGAAACCCTGGTGGCATTTACCTTGGTGGAAGCACTGGACTGAGTTCTGTCATTCAACTTAAAGAATTATTTAAGATCTAGTAAAGCAAACAATGGGAATATACAAGGACTATGCTCTCAAATGAGATTATAGTAAAAGAGCATAGAAAAGGACCTCACCAAATGTGAGAAAGGGAAAAAAGAAAAAAAAGACAGCAGGAAAAGCAAAGTAGCCTGGAGCAGAGTGAACAAAGGGTAGAGTATCATAACGGGAGAGAATGTCAGAGAAGTAACTACAACCAGATCATGTAGGGCCATTTAGGTCATAATAAGGATTTTAGTTTCTCCACAGTGATATGAGAAGTCATTGGGAGATTTAAACCAGAAGAGTGATATCAGATTTACATATGACAAAGACTATTCTGGTTGCTCTGTCAAAGATAACCTGTAAGAAACTAGTTAGAAGGTGCAAGTGTTGGTGATGACAGTGAGATAATTAGAAGTGATGCCATTCTGAATATAATTAAAGGCACAGTAGGTGGAATTTCTGACTGATAAGAATGCTGTTAGAGATTTAGAGAGGACTTGAATTTGTCACCATTGTTTTGACGCAAGCAACTAGAATAGAGTTATTATTAACTGAGATGAAGTAGGTATGAGAAGAGCACAATTTTGGGTATGCTAAGTCTGGTATCTCTGTTGTGCATCCATATAGGAAATGTGGAATGAGCAGTTGGATACTTGGTTCTATAATTAAGGAGTGATATCAAATTGGGGATAATCAGTGTATGGAAGGCGTTTAAAGACATAAGGCTAGATGAATTCACATTGTAGAGGTCCAAGGGCTAAGACCTGGGACAACCCAAGTATTACAGGTCTGGAGAAGTCAATGAGAGAGACTAGAAAAAATGGTCAGAAAAGTAGGAGGAAATTAAGTGAGTGATTTTTTGGAAAGACAAAAGAGGAAAGTGTTTTATAGAGAAAATGATTACCAATGCTAAATGTCAAATAAGATAGGTCAGATAAGATAAGGGCTGAGAGATAACTATTAGATTTGAATCATGAATGTTATTGGTGAACATATAATGGCCTATAATCTTATCTTAAAAAGGGAAAATTCCCATTACTAAAATAACAATATGTTTTGACTGAAATTTTCATTTAGCCATTAATTAGTTGGCATACACAGAGATATAGGCTTATGCAACACAAAAGTAAAAGGCAAAATCAAAACTTTTGGCCTTTTGTATAACACTCATGAATGACTAAAATAAAATATAATATAAGACAATATAAAATAATAGACTAAAATGAGAAGGTATACACTTTTAATAATTTCCCCTCTCCAGATATATAAATATTTAACATTTATTTTATACTTGTGTAGAAACATCTCAGAATTCATCTAATTTAGCAAAACTAACACCTGGAAATAGTGGTTTTCTTTTTTGTTTTCAATTAATATATTATGATGTATAGGGCATTTTACTTATTACATTGGGTAGTTCAAATGCTTCCTGGAATCCTGTTTATTACCAAGTATAAAAGTTCATCATGAATGTCATTTGCTGATATTAAACACAGCAACATGCACTGTTAAAGAGGATAATCTCATATTTAATTAGAGTAGGAGGTTCTCTAGAACTGTCAGCCAGCTGTCAGCTTCTGTAATGTTAAAAAGAAACTGAATTAGAAGAATCATGGATAATGTTAGAAATATCTAAGTTGCATTAAATAATCTAAAGTTAGGAGATATTCAGTCAATTTTTAGGACTGTCACACACACACACACACACACACACACACACCTCTTAAATTTTAGTCTCATTTTGGATTCATAAAAACAGAAAAAGCTTAGCATTTTATTGCCTTCATTGTTTCCATCAAAGTAAAAAGATTACCCTTATGATGCCTTTCATTCCGTGACCTCTAAAGTCAAAGCCACAGAAATACATAGCTGATTTTTTTTTTCTAAATTACCTGACTAATTGCTTAACACTCTGCTTCACTGAAACGAGATAAAATAGGCTGGAAAGAAAAGACAATTACAAAAATTTCCTTAGAATTTAGGTGTCAATATGAAGAAGTATTATTGTCTCAAACTCTTTTTGGAAGCATTTTTTGGTCCTGACTTGTATACAGTCCCTATCTTGATTCATAAATGATAACAAAGTTCATTTTAAAAGGAAAATTGATAAAACTAAAGAAAAATCAAAATTGGTAGGAATGGTTTTTTAATCAGATGGAAATTATTTCTGAACATAACGTGCTGCATTTCAAGATTTACTTTAGGACCTAGAAAAGATTTAAAGCAGACTTCTTTTGAGGTGCATCAGTTTTGCAGTTTTTAGTTATATACACATTCCATGCCAGATCTTTTAAAATAATCTATTACGATATAGCCTTTCAACGTGGAGGTGAAAGTGGGAAGGATGTCCAACTCCGTTTCACTTTTTTCCAGCTCCGGAAAGGGAAGGAAGTGTTAACTGAAACTTACACACTTATAAACACATCCATACACCATATTTATGATGCAATACGTGAATGGATCGATACATAGATTTTCATTTAAGTGTTATGGATTGTATTTTGTCAAACAAAAACATTTTCCCAAAAATGTATTTTTTGGCCTGGCTTCTACAGGGTCTCAAAACTTTATCATTAGTGAAATATTCAGCTTGTCACATTGGTCACGATCATGAAAGCACAAATTAAATTTTTAGTTTGTCTACCTAGTCACTTAATTGGACTTTGGTATAATGAGATGGGAATCAGAAGGGGATTATTTCAAAGACACAGAGTTCAGCCTTGCTATTCACTTTGTTAGTCATTCTACTGAATTAAGGCCCTCTGTTGAAACTGGAAAAGCCTCTCAAATGGATGATCTACCAGAAGTACACACATCTCTTATTGGCAAGTACACTAGCTGTAATTAATTTTAGAACCCAAAAAGAAATCCCATACTTATTAGTGGTGACTTCCCATTTACCCTCAACCTCTCTAGCCCCTGGTATCCACCAATTTACTTTCTATCTCTATTGATTTGCCAATTTTGGACATTTCATATAGGAGGAATCATCCAATATGTGGTTCTTTGTGACTGGGTTCTTTCAGGAAGTATAATGTAATGTTTGTAATGTTAAGTATCATACACATTGTAGCATGTTTCAGTCCTGTTTTTATTGCTGAATGATGTTTCATTGTATGTTTATTTAAATATTCATGAATTGATGGACATTTGGATTATTTTCCACTGTTTGGTGATAATGAATAATGCTATGAACATTCAAGTTCCAAGTTTTTGTGTGAATGTATATCTTCATTTCTCTTGAGGGGAATTGCTAGGAGTTTCATTACTAGGAGTGGAATTCTTGAGTAGAATATCTAGAAGTGGAATTTCTAGATCATATGGTGATTCCTTGTTTAATCTTTCAAAGAATTGCCAGAGTGTTTTCCAAAATGGTTGCACTATTTTACACTTCCAATAGCAATGCATAAATGTTGCAAATTCTCCACATCCTCACCAGCACGTGAAAAAATATCTCATTGGGGTTTTGATTTACATTTCCCTGATTATTCTTGCTTAGATTGAATGTTTGTGACCTCCAAAAATTATATATTGAAACCTATTCCCCCAATTTGATGGTATTTGAGGTGGGGCTTTTGGAATATGTAACTTGGCTAGATATTGCCCGATTTCCTCCCTAGGGGTTTTTCCAGTTTGGATTCCCACTTGCAATGTATGAGCATTCTGGTACCCCTCAATATTTGCCAGTCTGATAGGTTTCACACTGAAATTTTAATTTACATTTCTGTAATTATTAGTGAGGTTGAGAATCTTCATATGTTTAAAGATTATTTATATTTCTCTTTCTGTGAGTTGTTTGTATCTCTTGCCTTCTTTTCCTGTTGAGCTCTTGGTCATTTTTTTTTTCTCAGTTTCTAGAAGCAATGCATGTATTAGGGAGGTGAATGTCTTGTCCCTAATGTATGTATTTAGGGAGGTGAAATAATAATTTTTGCCAGTTTATCTTTTGCCTTGAACTTTGCTTATATATTTTTTCCTTGTCATAATGAAGTGTTTCTGTTTTTTGGTTTTTTAATGTAGATAAAATTATCAGTATTTCATTTTAAGATTTCTAAATTTTGAGTAATAGAAATGACTTCTATGTTTCAAGGCTCCAAAGGAATTTGCCCTTGTTTTTTTTCTAGCATTTTTTTTTAAGATTTTATTGGGGAATTGGGGGAGGGGGACAGTGCTGGGGGATCGGGAGAAGGAGAACTGACAAGTTGCTGTCCTTTTGTTCTTCAGTCTAGTTGTGGAGGATGTTGCTTCACTGGCCCATGTTGGTATTATTGTTGCGCTCTTCCCAGATGAGGCAGATTGGTCGCTGGCCTCTGGACGGCAGCACACACAGGCTGCCGGCCGCTCATGCTGGCTGCTGGCCACACACAGTAGATTATGGCAACCCACTGCAGCAGGGGCTGCAGCCTACGCCGTCGCTGGTGACTCACAGCAGCCCAGCTCCAGGTCGAGCTGTTGTTCACCATCTTAGCTGTAGAGGGCACAGCGTCACTGGCCCTCATGGGGATCCGAACCGGGGCTGTGCTGCTCAGAGCTGGCGTCCCAAGCCAGCTCTTAACTAATGCACCACTCGGCTGGCCCTTATCTAGCATATTTATCATCTTATATTTTTAAAATTTACTTTTAAGTTTGGTAAAAAATATAACAAAATTTACTATCTCTGGCCAGTTCTAAGTGTACAGTTCAGGGGTATTAAGTATAGTCCATCATCGTGCAATGAATCTCTGGAACTTTTTCATTTTACAAAACTGAAACTCTATACCAATTAAACAACTTGCCATTTCTCCCTTGCCCAGCCTCTGAGAATCACAATTCCACTTTCTGTTTATATGTATTTGACTACTTTAGATACTTCACATAAGTAGAATCATATAGTATTTGTCATTTTGTGAGTAACTCATTTCACTTAACATATTGTGCTCAATGTTCATCCATGTTGTAAAATGTGTCAGAATTTTCTTTCTTTTTAAAGCTGAGTAATATTCCATTGTATATCTGTACTACATTCATCTGTCAGTGGACACGTTGATTGCTTCTACCTTTGACTATTGTGAATACTGGTACTGTGAACGTATGTTTGCAAATTTCTCTTCAAAACTCACATTCAATTCTTTTGGATGTAAAAGTGGAATTTTTTAATGATTTGATCATTTGATTTTTTATTTTTGGGGACAATTGCTACACTTTTTTCCATAGAGGCTACACAATTTTACACTTCTACCAATAGTACACAAGGATGCAGTTTTCTCCACAACCTCACCGTTTGTTATGTTCTGTTTTTGTTTTTGTTCTTTCTTTTTTCGGTAAGAGCCATCTCAGCAGGACTGTGATAATATTTCATTGTGCTTTTGATTTTCATTTCCCTAATGAATACTGATGTTGAACATCTTTTCATATGTTTGTTGTTCCTACACTCTTTTGACTATGTAGTCTAAAGGGAACTTGATTATCTGGATATTCTGTAGGCTATCACATTAGTATCCCATATTGATATCATCATGTTGATTGGGACTTTGGAACAAAAGTTTCTACCAGTTGGTAGTAGATAAACTCTCCAAAAATTCAGGTTCTACCAAATTATTCAAGTTTTTAAGAGTTATAAGCATACTGAGACATCTGCTCCAAAATAAAAAACATGTTATACCTCATCCCTCTGAAACACTAAGAGACACATTACTTTCAGGCTTCTTTAAATTTGGGAAACGGTACGTACCAGAATTGGGAATACTGCAAAAACTTATTTATTGAGTATCTGGGAAGGACCACAGCTTTGGATGGAGACCAGAGTGTAAGAAGGAGCTTTGCAAGATATAGGGCTGCAGTACCAAGTGGGCCCTGCTTCTTGGGACATATGAGCCAACAAGTCCCATGGTGTTGTAGGTATTTATAGTGCATAAGAAATTTCTGTGACTATCTGAGCCCAATTAGAGAAGTTGCAGTACAAATCCATAAAGGCTCTGGAATAATGCCAAACCATGTTTATGTGATAGAGGATACCAACTGAAAAGTAGCTTCTGCTATAATCCTAATCTGTAAGTAGATGCTAAGCACCTGACATGGGCATCAAATGATTATGCAGTCACAAGTGGTCTATCAAATCATAAATCCAGGTAAGCATATCAATAAACCATTGTATGGTAGAAGTGGTTTATTTAAGACTGGGCCTGAACTGACCCAGAGGACATAGCTAAATTGTCAAAGATCGCCTTGGATCCTCAAGTAACCTCACCACTCTTTGACAAAGCCTCTCCCTCAGCACACACCTATAGCCCTATAGAGTGTTATCTACAACCAAATGATGGAGTTGGAATAAAAATCTAGGCCTTCTTCGTGGTTGGGATGACTTGATATATTGGGAGGCTGCAAATGGACTGCCATGCACTACTGCCTCACATGGGTCCTGAAAGATAGTGGAGAATCCTCCTAGTCAGCAGGGCTTTGGCCAATTTCTTGGGTCATAAGCTGGTGTGAAAGAAGTGTCCTGAGATAGCAATACAAAAGTCTGACAACTAAGTTCGTGAACTTGTTGAACCAATGTTGCTAACCTTTTTTTGATATCACAGAGATTATTTATTATGAATTTGTACCAACTGGACAAACAGTTAACCAAGTTTACTATTTGGAAGTCCTGAAAAGGCTGTGTGAAAGTTAGACGACCTGAACTTTCACCAATAATTTATGCCTCTTGCATCACAACAATGCACCAGCTCACACGGCACTGTCTGAGAGAGAGTTTTTAGCCAGTAAACAAATAACTGTATTGGAACACCCTCCCTACTCACCTGATCTGGCCCCCAATGATTTCTTTCTTTACCCGAAGATAAAGGAAATATTGAAAGGAAGACATTTGGATGACATTCAGGACCTCAAGAGTAATATGACAACAGCTCTGATGGCTATTCCAGAAAAAGAGTTCAAAATTGCTTTGAAGAGTGGGTTAGGTGCTGGCATCAGTGCATAACTTCCCAAGGGGAGTACTTTGAAGGTGAACTTAGTGATATTCAGCAATGAAATATGTAACACTTCTTCTAGGATGAATTTACAAACTTAATTGTCCGATCTCGTATACTTGACTTTCTGGGAAGTTGAAAGAGATTGGATGGTAGGTCTGGAATTTGAAAGGAGCCAGAATGAAAGATTGAAGGCAAAGAAGTGTGGGAAGGTGTGGTGGTAGTGAGCAAAATGTATGCAGATCATGATTTCTCACATCAGCCACCACTTACAGGTTCCTTTATGAAAAGGCACCTTTTTCTGAGTTTTAGAACCTCTTGTATAAATTGAAGTTAGATAGGAAACCTGTAGTCCTACAGACCAGATTCTCTCTCATTTCTGAGTTTCATACCACATATGGCTTTACTGCCCTCCTTCGATGTGTCAAAAATACAATCAAAGGTCTTTGTTTTTTTTAAGTAGCCTGTAAATGATTGACTCAATTCCTTTACATATTTCTCTTTATACACCCACCTTTCAAGATCTATTTGGAGAACAATAGCTTATTGGTGTTGCTTTGTGGACTATGGTGCTCCAATGGTCTGGTCACCCTGAATGAGAGATGAGTGGCAAGATGTTTATGTCAATCAGCGGTAACCTTTTTTTTTTGTATAGTCAATATGCAATATTCTGAACTCAGTGAGTACTCCTGTGATAGTTCACAGTTCTGAGTTGCCCACATGTATACTGTGCTAGTGATGCTGCTAAAATTCCAGAGGGCCAGTGAAGGAAGTAGTGTCCATATTGGCACGGCCTGAGGATGAGCAGATGGATTCATATTGCCAGGCATAATTTGTCTCATATCTCTTTTCCTTCCTTAGGGTCTGATGGGCATAAGAATGAGACAAGCTCGGAGCTGGGCAAATATTTTATTAATCTGTCCATTTTGATACAATCAAAAGTTCTATCAGTGAAACCAGAAACATGACAAACTTCCCACAGAACATCTTGCATTTTCCCTTGTAAATAGCATTCTTTTAGGAATTGCTTTTTATTCACTTTCAAAAATCTGTTCTCCTAGGTTGTAGAACTCTTCTCTGAGACCTGTTTTTTACCCTGTAGTCTTGAACATTTGCATTGAAGCTCAGGTTAAAATACCTCTTTGGTTCCTAAATCAATCTTTTCTGCAAATGCTGTATAGGTTCCCCCTTTTTTTTAGATTCCCAAGCCATAGTTCACCCCACGTTTTACTAAAAGCCAACCCAACCTTCCATTTTTTTTTAGCAAGGCTCAGTACCCTAGAGCAATTCTTCTTGTGAGAGCAATTCTAAGAGGGAAAGTCTGTCATATTTATTTATTTATTTATTTATTTATTTATTTATTTATTTATTTATTTATCTATTCATGTTGTCTAGAATTTATTAGCACAAAGTTGTAGGCAGTAAATATTTGGTATGTGCCCAAATACAAATAGAGGAATTAATTATTCAGTTTAAAAGGTAATGTTTTTCTCTTAGAATAATATTTTTAATTTTGGTGATATAAGCTTTAGTCTCTAAGTGCTTTTTTTTTTTTACCATCATACCATGGCAGCAAGGGTGTGCACATTCCATGAGAATTAAAGTTGAGAAAAAACGCCTGTATAAAACCTAGCAAAATACAAAGGAGATCAGAGAATTCTAAAAGAATGCTATAATTTCTAGCTGTAACTCAAATTTCATCTCCATTCACCTTACCCCTGCCTTGAGCCCTTTTCCTCATTTTACCCAAAGGCGGAGAACATTAGTGGTCAGGTAAAAATCTGTAGACATTACTGGGACTCTACTGCTGTTAGTTGGATCTATCAGAGTGATGAGGGATGGAACTGAATATTTTAGCCCCTATGTGGTGGGCATTCTCAAAAGAGTGGGGTTTTCTACAAGACTGGAACATTAACTTCAAAAGAGATGTTGCATCTTCAGGATCGCCTCTGCCTTACAAGTCCCAGTTGGAAATCCTGGGACTGCTCTCCTCTAAACTATAAAGATCAGCTCTTCTCTTTCTAGCTGCTGCTTCTGTGGCTTTAACCTCTTTGCCATTTCTGAATCTTCCTTTACACACCATTAGTACGTTAGTGTGGGACTCAGATGAGGGCTAAAAGGGGAGGGTCAAAAGGAGGCCATTTGGCCTCCTTTTAGTTCTGTAATTTCTTTGTGTCAATAATGACGCATGTCCAAAGAGTTCTCCATGTGGTCACAGCATAGCACACTGGGGGGTGCAGTTTGGAGAGGCTTTCTCATGGTAATAAATAACATTACTGACTGTTTATAAAGTGTATTAGATATGTGCTTTTCATATATTGACCTCTTTTTAACATCACAACATGTCTATGGACAAAGTCCTGTTATTATCATCATCCTTATTTCGAGTATTTTGAGGCAGAAATTTGAGTAACTTGCTTTTAGTTTCATACAGCTGTTAAGAAGTATTTGCTATTGCAGTGAAGTAATCTGGCTCCATATTTTATAGTTTTAATTTATTTCTTCACTATAACCACTCTTCATAAACAGAGCATACATTTGACAGACCTTGATTTCTGGGTAAACTTTTCTCAGGAACCTTAAAGCTGGTGTGTCTATGGAAATACTGGATGTCATTAAGTATGTCATATATTCAAATATCTCTTTAATGCCTACTTTATGCATGTTTTTATGTTTCATTATTGGCCTAAATCTCTGGGCAACAATCTATGCAAATGAATATAGCCTATAAAAATAATAATCAGAATGGTAATATAATTAAAGGATACCTTTGTCTTTTCTAACATTTAAGTAATATAACTGAAAATAATAATAAAAAATAACAGTAAAATAGAATTTTGGAGAGAGCAATATATTGAGGAGGTAAATTAGAAGAAAAGAGAGGAAGGGAACTTTGTGTAAAATCGCATTTCCAAGCTAGGAAATAGACAGTGAAAACTTGGAATTCATTAACAGGATGAAATAACTTTTTCATGTATCCAGGCTTTAGTGGTTCTCATCTCTGATTTGTGTCAGAGGGAAAGAAAAACAATCTGGTCAGGGTGTTTGTTAGTAAAAAGAGAATGAAATGAAACATCGCATAAAAGTTTTTAATTATAAGGCACTATACAATGAAATATTTCAAGAAAATATTGTGGTTCAGGGATGGGAATAGAAATTCATTTAGCAAATCTAACTAGCATTGCCTGTATCATTATAGATCCACCTACTTCTAATTAGGTTGGTCAGATGAAAATAGACTTCAGCGAAGCTTAAATGTAATAAAAGTCCATTTATTCTTAAAGACCTGTAACTCTTTTTCTACTACTAATACATTAGAATGACTTCATTCTTTGTTAACTCTCTCACGCCACTTGATGAAACCTGACCTTCCCCCTTCCCACCCAAGAGTCCTAAACAGAAGTGTTCTCTTAATTCTGTGCATATGGACAGCAGTAGTTCTCTTTCAACCTAAGTTTCTATACTGCAAAATTAAGACTGAGAATGACTACTTTAAACAAAATGTTTAATCACTAAAGATTTCCGTCGTAGAACATCTTTGACAGCTAAGCACTGTATTCAGAGTTCTCTAGTGAACTCTTATTCATTGCTAAGAACCATCCAAGAATTTTTCTCTCTTACAACCCTTTTCAGAATCTTTAGCTTAGTTATTCTCAAAATATGATCTCCAAACCAGCACCTTTGCAGTACCGGGGAACTTACTAAAATTGAAATTTTTGCTACATCTCAATGGACTGAATTAGATTAGTCAGTCCTAAACTCTGGCACTAAACTCTGGATTAGTGCCCAAAGTTTCAAAAGGCCTCTAGATAATTCTGATGCTGTTTTAGAACTACTGACCTAGATTATGTGTACCTCCTTTTTGTTCTAATATTTTTATGGGTATACTTCACTCATCATATTTGATACATTGTATTTGTAAGAGCCGTTTATATTTTCCATATTTAGTATTCAATTGTGTTTCACCTTTTTTAGGGAGGTGACTGTGTATTCCCTAGTGACTAGTAGAATTTTTCAAATTCTAGGGCAGATATTTGTCTAAGATAAATCTGTAAAGTGTTCTTGCATCTATTTCCCATATAAATGATGGTAATATTTCCTTCTCATGGAAGACATTTTATTTCTGAAAGACTTTAAAAATCTGATGACTTAAAATGTCTGCTCTAGTTTACTAGGAAAGCAATGCATAAAATTAATGTAACTTAGATATTCAAAAGTGCATGCTGATTTCAAGTTCTAAACATGATGGAGTAGACACATCTCTTCCTATTCCTGCAATAAGCACAGCTAAAATCCCTGGACACCGTACACAAAATAAATTTAAGAAGACTGTGAGAGGGAGAAAGAGGAAGGCATATTGGCTAGAACTTCAGGACCTGAGAAATGGCATGACAGTAAGCTCCTTGGGTCCTGGGTTTTCTTTTTTCTTCATATTCTACAGAGTGTTGAAGAAATAGAGAAACTATAAACAGTAATGAATAGAGACCAAAAAAAAAAAAATCCCTAAGAATCCCTCATTCTCAATAGCCAAAAGACAAGGAGAAAGGAACATACAGTGCTAATAAAACCATACAACTCTAAGGAAACACCATGGAAAAATCTTTGATCCCATACTTTTCTCCATCAGCAGAGGAAAAAGGAGGACCTAGACTTCCACACTTCCCTGGCCGTCAAGAGTCACCCCTCCTCTTTACCACAGCACCAGAGAAGTTCAGGTAGGGAGCTGGGACTTTCATGCCTACCCTACCAGTTCATATTTGAAAATCAATCTATATAATTCATTATATTCATAGGCTAAAAAAATCACATAATAATATCAATTGACACAGAAAAATAATTTAATGAGAGTTACCATTTATAAAAAGAAAACTGTCAGAAACTGTAGAAATAGAGGAGAACTTCCTCAACTTGATAATGAACTTAAAACAAACAAACAAACAAACAAAATAACTTAATGCTAACATCATACTTAATGGTCTAAGACTGAATGCTTTCTCCAAAGATTGGGAACAAGCAAGGATGCCCATGATTGCCAACCTTATTCAATACTGAAGTTCTGAACAGTGAATAAAGCAGGAAAAGGAAGTAAAATACACATATATACAAAGGAAGCAATAACACTGTCTGTATTTGCAGATGAAATGTGGGTACATGTAGAAAATCCAAGGAATTGACAAAAAAGTTAAAAAAACTAATAAGTGAGTTCAGCAAGATCACAGATATAAGATCAGTATTTAAAGAAATCAGGTATATATACTAGCAATGAATATATGGGAACCAAAATTAAAATACAATCCTATTCGCAATTGCTCATAAAAATGAAAATGTAGCTATAAATCTAATAAAACATAATTTAATAAATCGAAAAATGTATTGTAACAGAATTTATATCTTGAGGATTACAAAATGCTGATGAAAGAAATTAAATGGAGAATATATAATGTTTACAGATTTGCAAGTAGCTTCGTAGAGGTTTCTATTGTCCAAAATGATATATAAATTTAATATAATTCCTAACAGAATCCTAGCAACATTTTTTAATGAATATAGATGAAATTATTCTAAAACTTATATGGAAAAGCAAAGGAGTCAGACTGACTAAAATAATTTTGAAAAATAACAAAGTAGGAGGAATGACTCTATCCTATATTAAGGTGATATCCAATACAGTAATCAAGACAGCATGATATCGACAGAAAGATGGACACATAAAGGACCTAGTTTTAGACCCATGCAAGTACAGAAAATGCAAAAAATGCAAAAATCATGATAATACAAAATAAAACATTGATAATTTGGACTTGCAAAAAACCTGTTAAGACATACTACAGATTGTGAGCAAACATATCTGACAAGAGTGTTGTATCTAGAATATATAATTTACTCTTAAAACTCAACAGTAAACAAAGAAACCCTGAAAACCCAAACAATCCAATTAGAAATTGGGCAAAAGAAGTGAAAGCTCATTTCGCCAAAGAGGCTATAAAGATGTCAATTAAATAGATGAAAAGATGTTTGTCACGGGCTATTAGAGAATGCAAGTTGAGACCACAGTGAGATATCACTACACACATAAACTAAAAAACAGTAATAGTACTAAGTGCTGTCATAAATGCAGAAAAGCTGAATCACTCATAAGTGGTTAGTGGGCATGTTAACTTGTATGTACACCCTTGAAAGTGGTTTGAAATTTTCTTAAGTAACTAAATACTGGGGGTGCCAAAAAATGTATACACACATGACTTGTATTCCTCTTTTGTTATTGGTATATATTGAGTATTACAATTTACAATTTTAATATATTTTTTTCTTTCCTAAAATGTGTATACATTTTTTGGGCGCCCTCTGTATATTCTTTTCTTTTTTTTTTTTAAGATTTTTATTGGGGAATTGTGGGATGGGAACAGCGCTGGGGAATTGGCGAAAGGGGAACATACGAGTTGCTGTCCTTTGGTTCTTCAGTCTAGTTGTGGAGGACGTTGCTTCACTGGCCCAAGTTGGCACCAACATTGCGCTCTTCCCGGGCGAGGCAGATCAGTCGCCGGCTTCTGGATGGCCGCTCATGGCAGCTGCTGGCCGCTTGTGCTGGCCGCTTACGCTGG
>NW_017732116.1:310588-342157 GCF_001890085.2 Hipposideros armiger
GTGTGGGATCTGAACCGGGGCCCTCTGGCGTCCCAAGCCAGCTCTTAACCAATGCGCCACTTAGCTGGCCCCCTCTGTATATTCTTAACATGCAATCTAGCAATTGAAATCCTGAACATTTATCCCAGAGAAATGACAACTTCTTAACACAAACACACACACACACACACACACACACACACACACACACACACACACACCAAACCTGTGCATAAATGTTCACAAACCTTTTTCCTTGTAATGGCCAATAATTGTAAACACATGTCTTTCAGTAAATAAATGGCTATGAAAACTATAGTTCACCTATGCCATAGAATACTACTCAACAATAACAACAAATGAACTGTTGAAACATGCAAGTTGGATGGATTTCCGGGACATAATGTTAAGTGAAAAAAAAAAGCCAATCTCAAAGATCAGATCCTATAAGATTCTATTTGTATAATATATTTTGAATGACAAAATTATGGAGATGAAGAATACATTAGCGATTGCCAGATTTTAAGGATTGTGGGAGAGAGACAGGGTGGTTGGTATGACCATCAAGGGGTATTAAAAGGAGATCTTTCTGGTGATGAAATAATTCCGTGTCTTAATTGTGATGGTTACTACATGAGTCTACACATGTGATAAAATGGCATAGACCTAAGCACACTCATTGTACCAAAGCCTATTTTCTGGTTTTGTTATCAATCTACAGTTAAGATATAACCATTTTAGGAAAATGGGTGAAGCGTACACAAGACCTCTCTATAATTTTTGCAACTTCCTATGAATACATAATTACTTCAAATAAAAAGTTAAAAAAAATAAAACATTGGAAAGGCAGATGAAGAACTGAACTGCTATTCTGGGGCGCATGCACTGTGAGCCTGTGAAGAGATTAAGGTAAATGGCATTAAGAAATGAATTACATTACAGAGGCCAATGTTTGGTTCTGTGGTTAATCAAGGCTGTGCTTCAGCCCAGTTAGAACAAGTAAATGGCTTGGGAATTAGATAATCACAGGTCAAGGAAGATGGAAATCTTTAGGAACAGGTTAGAATAAGATAATAGATTTTTAGGGCAGAAGAGCCTAAGCACAAGGGCAGAGACGATGGTCTTTGAGTCATAAAAAACTTCAGGGAAATGCCATCCAGTCCTAGGAGAGCTCCTGTGAAGGCAAGCTGAGATTCTCCCATTGCTCCAGATTTATTCAGCTACTATGACTCCATTTTTAAGACAGTCTGATTATAAATGAGCAGACCTTAGGAAGTCAAGAAATAGTCCCCACATCTTCGGTCCTTCACTAAATGTATTTAAAAAAAAGAAAAAAAGTTATTGTCATGACTCACTGAAGTTTTTCCAGAGGTGCTGACACCTTCTGTGGGACTGTCAGATGGGATCTTGTTGGGATCTTGAACCCCTTCCACACAACAGTTTAGTTTCTGAGGATCCCATCTCCTTTGAACAAAAAAGACTACATGAATTAAAGATGTTTTTCATGAAAATCATGCAAAGTATTGATCCCTAAGTATTTTATTTCCTTTAACCATCTTTGCTATGCTGGCTGTCTGAAGCAGATGGTTGGATGACTGGTACCTTCTCACAATGTTAATAGTCATTATCACTGTGTCATTTGAAGTGTTGCTTCCATCCTGTTTATTTCTTTCCTTCTCCTTTTATGTACATTTTCCTTTCATGTGTGCCATAAATCCCTGAAATTCTTTTATGCCTTTTTTCACCTGCTATGGAAATCCTTCTTGATATGGAAAGAAAGTATTAATGAGCCTGTGATGTATGAGGTGACTAATGAAGTGTTAAACTCAACAACTGCTTTCCTTAAAATTCTGGAGGCATGAAATGTGTATTTTTCTCATCAGCAGTCATACCAGTGGGATTAATGCTTTAAAAATTAAGATACTCAGGGCAACCTTCCATTTTATGACACTTAAAGAAACAGTCATTAAGGTGTGTATTCTGTGACTTGTATCACACTTAAAATGTAAAGGTGATTTATTTAATTAAATGGTACTGAATCACTGCTAATTCATAAATAAAATTGCTAATTTATGGATGCTTCTGAGTCTTCCACTATCCTGTCAAATCAGCTCTTGAAAGTGCAGTATTTAGTGCTAAACCTCATATTCTTACATATTTTTTTCTTCTTTCCAGTTCGTCTGTTAGAGTACCTGCCAAATAATGAATGTGAAAGTTCCACTGCTAGGAAAATTTACATGTTCTTTTGTGGCAGAATATTCAACGAAATGGCAGGTCTAATATGCAATGCCATTTTAAAGGGAAAATGCAGTCAGTTTGGGAAGAAATGCTTGACGTACCGGTCTAGAATGTGTGCTCTCAAAAACATAAAGGAGAGTGGACAATAGAGAACATGCACTGTAGTTGAATGGAATAAGTCAGAACACACTGAGTATGAGAACTGTTTCTTCTCCTGAGCAAATCTAAAATTCATAAACCCTGTCATTTAACTTTCTCCCTGATGTTCAACGTAGGGGTGATATGCTGAAGTAGTTTTAAATATAAATTTTTGTGCATATCAATAATATTCACTACTATTATTCACAGCTGATTGTGATATTTTTAACTTTTTACACAGGATTCTGAAACAATAACTATGTACCCTTTTAAATATATGAGCCTTTATTGTGAAAATTATTATCTGTGAATCTTCGTACTTAATTTACAAACACTGTGGTTTTCTTTTAAATAATCATAAACTAACTTAAATTTCTAAAGTATTGGTATAAAATTTTCAGTCAATAATTCACAATAAATGCTACAACTTGGCAAAGCATGGTTTATGCCTGCTATGTGATTAACATCCGTAGCAGTTTTAAAAGCAGGGATGCTATGTGGGTTATGCAATGAGACACACAGTGGATTTTTAAAAATAATTACAAAAGATTAACACTGCCAAACTTGAATTGCAGTTTGAAGAAAATTTCATTAATACAGGTAGCATGACTACTTAATAAAGTAAATTTAAATGTGAATAATTTATTCCTTAAAAGTGGTTTAGAGCATTCTTGTAGCCATGTTTTGTAGCATCGACTAATATCTGTCTTTGAAAGAGTCTAACAGAAAACTTGTAATGCACTGCATTTTTAATAGGTACATTAGAGGTGAATACAGTAAATTTTACTGTCTTCAAAAATCAAGCACATTAACACAAATTAAGGATTGTTTAGTTGTTTAAATGCTATGAAATCTTTATCTTGAAAAATGAACTTCTATCCAGGAAAACAAATGATATTCTAATATATCTATGGAACTTAACCTGAAACACTTTGATAGAACAGTTTAGTTCAGACAATTCATATAGTTTCTTAACTTTCCAATTTAATAAACATGTATATAATTTTTATGGAAAGATACATAAGATACCTCAGGGTCTTTGTGTCTTTTGCATGGCTTTTTTTTTTAATTTCTCACATATACTAACCTTTTAACAAAAAAAAACAAAACTGGATTTTCTTTTACAGTCTTCTAATTTTTTCTTTGCGAATGAGCAAAAACCTTCAATCTAGAATTACTAATAATTTTATCACATGTACTTATCAATAATTATATGATATAAAGTCAACACACATCTATGTATGAGGTGAAGATATCTTAATGTGTTGGGGGGAAATGTGAACCAAGTTGGGAGAATAAATAAAGTGAAGGGGAAAAGTTATGAATCACTGTGTGTGCCAACAGAAGAAGAAAGACTGTGGCAGTTAATAGGAGGGACAATAAGTTGTAAAGAAATGACTTAAAAGGAGAGCAGCTGTATAGAAAATTTTATCTGGGCATCAAGAGGTACACAGAAAAAAAAAAAAGATTCAGAGAGGGCAGACCTGAGAGAAGGCTCAAGTGCTCTTTGAACTGCTTCTTTTGAATCTTAACTCTGTATCAATATATGCTACCTGACTAAAAATCACATTTTTTGTCTGTTCTAATTTTTGTCTGAATTTTTTTTTCCTTTTCACTTTCTGTTCTTTGTTAGACAAATTTCAAACAAATATCCCTGAGTAAAATAAGTCACTTCCTGGATCCAGTGCTCTTAAAGAGATTCGTAGAAGTTTAGCAATGGATATTGTTTTTCACACAAGAGCCCAACTCTTTAGATACTTTTACTCAACTATGGCTTTCTGTAAATTCTGATTTATTGAAAATTGATTGCCAGTCTTTATGAGATTATATCTCATAAACATGAGAGGGTAAATAAAATATTCTCCTTATTATCTCTTCCTGAATATGGTATTTAAAAAAAATAACTTCCTATCATTCTACATATAAAATAAAACTTTTTGTTTTGTATTTTATTATTAGGCTTGAAATGCTATAGATAATTTTTTTCTATCTTATCATCAACAACAAGAAATAAGTCTGTAATTGTTTCCAACCAATTTCTTTCTTGATTGAGTTATCACTCCATTTTTAAGCCTTCATAAATGTCTTGACGTTGAATTTAAATTTTATCAACATTATTTTCAAGATTATCTTGTCACAAACTTCCATTGGTTTGGTCCTTATCTTTTCATTAGTTTATACATTATCTTGTACAAAAAGTCAATGCAGTCCAAATTAGTTTTTAATATCAGGACCAAAACAATTGGATTTATTTCAGTCAAAATAGTTCATTTCTGACTGATGTTTTCGAATTATCTTCACAACTCTTCTCAACCAGAATATCATATCACCATAAAATATTACATTAACATGATAGAAACTGATGATACTCTTAATATACGAAAAATGCACATAATTAGAAATATAGCAACCTAACACTCAAAATGTGGGTGTGCTCATAAGAATTACTCATCTGAATATGTTTCACTATGGGGGAAAAAGTTAAGAACTACTAATGTAGTTCACTCACCAAGAGTTTTATAAAAGAGTATTTTACACCGTTTTTGTGTGTTCTTGTCACCATGCCTTTGCCTAAAAGGTAGATATATGAGTCTTCTATTGTTGCTTTAACAAATTATCACAAAGTTAGTGGATTAAAACAATAAAAACTTATCTCCCTGTTCTGTAAGTCAGATATTTGACATAGGTCTCATTAGGCTAAAAGCAATATGGTGGCATGGTTACAGCCCTTTGGAGGTTCTAGGAGAGAATCCATTTCCTTGCCTTTCCAGGTTTTAGAGGCCACACATACTCCTTGGATCTTGGCTGTCTTCGCCTTTCTTCAAACACAGCAGCGTCATAGTCTCTGTGCTTCTACTACAGTCATCACACATCTTTCCCTGACTGCAGCTGGGATAGGCTTTTAAGGACTCATATATTTCGACTGGCTCACCTGGATTATCCAGGATAATATACCTTTTTCAAGGTTCTTAACCTAAATCACATCTGCAAAGTCCCTTTTGTCATGTAAGGTAACATAGTCACAGGTTCTGTGGGATTAGGACATTGACATCTTTGGGTGGTCATTATTCTTTCCACCCCAGTAGAATACATCATTCAAGTATGATTATATAGCAATATTTAAAGGTGATTTGACACAAAATTTTACTTCTGAAAATAAAAAGGGTATTGAAAATGGCATATCTTCCACTTTGTAACAAACAAATATTGTATTTACTCTATGTTATATACATTACTTTAGCCTTGCAAAAGCCTTGGACTATTAGACTATGTGATTACGTGATGCAATGTTATAGTATTGTCACATTTTAGAAAAAAGAATTAAAATATGCAAAACATAGTCAATTAAAATTTCATTGCTCACTGTAAAAAGATCAGTGTTTGCCTGGCATTAGAGGGTAGGACAAGATGAATTGGTGGACCATAGAGAATTTTTAGTGCAGGGAAACTATTCTGGTATGATACTATTAATATCATGATGGATACATGCCATTCATTATACCTTTGTCAGAACTCATAGAATGTACAACACCAAAAGTGAATCCTAATGTAAGCTATGTAAGTTCATCAATTGTAACAAATGTACTCTGGTGTGGGATATTGATCATGGGAAAGCTGTACACATGTGGGAGTGGGGCATATATGGGAACTCTATACTTTCCACTCAATTTTTCTGTGAATCTGAAACTGCTGTAAAATTAAAATCTGTTAAAAAATAAAAAAAACACGAATTACTTCCATTTTTATCATTGATTAAAGAATATCCAATTCAATATTCCTGCCTCCCTAATAATCTCTTCTCTCCTTTTTTGTATTACCTTTAACTTGCATGCATCTTGTACTCTATAAAGTCTCTTATTCATCAATTCAGCACCTGAAACAAAACAAAACTCCTCTTCTGCCCCAGCATGTTAGATTTTACTCTCTCCTTCAGATCTTTATTATATAGATTAACTATCTCTTCTTATAAAATCATTTTTTTTCTCCAGGTCCTGTGATTTTTTTTGTCTACTATACATCACCATAAGTTTAGGCACTTCTTGCAGTGGGGCAGGAATGGGAATAGAAATGATTAAGTTGGTCAGGTAGATTAGTATTACAGTGTCCTCTTTGGACTAGTTAGGGAAACTGGTGGACAGGAGATATTTGTAGCTATTTTAATGTTAATATATTTGTATTATTTCATTATACAACAAACTGGGTATAATTGTTAGTCAAGGCAATGGCAGTCCTTTCCTGAAGTGACAAAAATAATGTTCCCCAATTAACCAATTATTTCTTCTCTGGATCCTGTATTGAAATGTATCCTGTCTTTCTGTATCAAAGTATGGATTTTGAAGAATATATAACTGAATTAATTGGAAGGCTTCTCAGTCTTTTCTCCAACATGCTACATGCTATTCACTTTATCTTTCTCCTTTTCTTTCTTTGTACAATAACTTTATGATGCTCTACCTCTTATTCTAAGCTGAGCATTCACAACCCAGTTCAGTCCTTTTTGATAACTACTCTTTTTATACTGGAATAGCAGCCTCTTTTAGCTGTTTTCTATACCCTATGATGAAAGAAAATTCTTTAAAAGCATTTATTTTGAATGAAAATCCCTAACTGCTCAGAGCCTGATGAAGTAAAATGGGCTCTCCAATGCAAAGAAACAGACACTATTATATTTTTAAAAGTTAAATACATTAAATATTACCCAGGCAGCAGCACTAGAAGAGAAGTTCAAATTCCTTCATCTTGGATATGCTATTCGATATTGTAAAAGAGAGGACTGTGAGACTGTAGCAAGTATTTTGGAAGAATAATGTGATAAGCTAGAGTAGATGGAGGATCTTTAAAGTGGAAGAAGAATAGGATGGGTGTTTACAGCAAGGAAGAGAAGTCGAATAGAAGAAAACACCCTAAAATACAGACATGATAAAGTACATACATAGATACAGTAAATATATAGATGATAGATAGATAGATAGGTAGATAGATAGATAGATAGATAGATAGATAGATAGATAGATAGATAGATGATAGATAGATAATCTCACCCTAAAGTTTCTTGGCACACTCTGATTAGCTAAATAACTAACTGAATTATGAGAATCAGTGAGTAGCTCTTGAGCACCTGCATGAACCAGATATTTTGTCAGAATTTCTAAAGAAAAATAAAATGAATTGGATGCAAATCCTGCTTTAAGTAGTGTGTGTGTGTGTGTGTGTGTGTGTGTGTGTGTGTGTGTGTGTGTGTGTATTAACCTGGGAAGATCAAGATAAACTACCTATAGCCTTGAATCAATAGAAGTGAGACATCTTGAAGTAGAGATAGGGCTATTTTGGAGGCAGGAACACCAGGGAAAAGGCAGTAATAATAAACACAGTGAACAGTTTACCTGCAGTTATGGATAAGAGTGTCTTTGAGGATGCCTCCGGCCGCAGTACCAGAAAACTATATTCATGCTGACTAATCCATAAGGGAGTTTACTCTTTCACAAAGTGTCCTGAGCTAAGAAGGCTCCAATCAGATAAATTTAGTGTTTTGGTTGTATTTCTGTGCACGTCTTTCAGTTCTGCCCGTTTCAAAATGCTCGTCTATCCTCAAATGGACTTTCTTCATGACTACAAAATGGTGTTTATCAGACCCTGGGGCAGCATACCTGTTTGTTGTTTATCTCTGGAAGAAGTGACTTGGGAAACTCCATACCTAACCTTGAAATACAAACTCTTCCCTCTAGTGCTTTTGGTTCAAGTTACATCCCTTGATTTCCCAGGGCTAGTAACTCTTGCTGAGGTATTCCCACACTGATTTGCTTAGAGACTAAAATGAACCATGCCTGGAGACAGGAAAAAGTTAGGCACTTGATCAAAAGTGGAGTTTTTCCAGGAAGGAGGTTTCCATATGATAAGACATAAACAGTGTCCTCCACTCAGGAGAGTTTGAAAACATACTATGGCTGATTCAAACCACCAAGAATAAGAATTTGGATGCATTGTTAAGAGCACATTGCACTTTTGAGAATGAAATGACACAAATGGAGTGGTGCTTTGAAAATATTAATACAGTCACAGCCACAGCCACTGGGTATAAGATGAATCAGAGTTAGTAGGGGGAAGAGTAATGAAAGAACCAATGTAGTCAAGTAGCTCCAAAAATGGAACATAAGGCAGATGCAAGCCATTTCATGGAAAAACAATGTGAGGAGTTTTAAACTGATTTGATTTAAGGGTGAGGGGAAATAAAAGGTAACATTTTTGATTGGCAGAATGAAGATGCAGTTATCCAAGATAAATATCACAGAAAGAGAGGGCATATGGGCAGCAGGGAAGATGAGTTCAGCTTCAGCTCACTGAATGGAAGGAATCAAAAGACATTTTTTTGGCATTCATTGAGAGAGTCCATAGACTCTTGGAAAATGGGGAATGAAAAAATTGTGAAGGGGGAAAGACCATCAGAGCTTGGTTCTTTCGAAAAATATCTGAAACTTGAAGAGGGGAAAAAAGAGAATATTCTTATTTGGGAAATAGCTCATAACAGATTTATTAAATGTATTCTTTAGTATTCTCCTTAATGGTGACATAAGATGTATATGACATGCACATATACATACATGCATACATCTAGATGTATGCATGTATGTATATATATATGTGTGTATATATATAGTTTTTATAAAGATAAATACAAAATAGCATGTATTCAACTGAGAGAGAAAATTGTAAGTTTATACTCTGGTTTCCAAATGAAAATTAACATTGCCGGTTTTTTATTGAGCTTAATTTTATATTTGCATCTTGTTGCTTTCATTGAATATCTTGATTCTAATCACAATAACATAATTACCTACTTCTCTTACACTCAACATGAATATAATAATTCCAAATAGCAACATCAATTATACCACCAAATAGAGAGAGAGAGAGAGAGAGAGAGAGAGAGAGAGAGAGAGAGAGAGAGAGAAAGAGAGAGAGAAAGAGAGAGTCACTAATAAACACATTTTGGTCAGTCTTTATTATTAGCATTTATTCAAAAAGGTTTCTACACCTAACACACATGGAATATTTATCCTTTTTATAATTTTGTCTCCAATACATGTATAATTAGGGTCATCTATTTCTCTTTGAATTTTGCTAATTTTAGGGAAGATTTTTATTCCCTTTATTAATTTTAGTTATATAAAATTTAGGTAAATATTCAAATAACTTCAAAACCTGAATTATAAATCAAGTTATATTCAGAGACATCTAACTTCTATACGTATCCACTTAATTTTGTTATCTTCATCCTCCTATAGGCAAACACTTTTATTCATTTTTGTTTTATCTTTTAATTTCTTCCTTTTAAAAATATAAACAAATGAAACACACACATATGCACATATATGTTTTACCCCCTTTTTATATGGACTTAGTAAACTAGTAAAGTAACCTACATATTTATTTCTTACTCAACAACATAGTCATATATATTCATAATATTATATTATTAATTGTACTATGAAATGTTCCCCATTAATTTTAACATCATTGGATAGATATACCATAGTTTATTAAACCAGTTTATGTAAATCATTTTTAATGGGCTTTACTTACTTCTAGTCTTCTGCTTTTGTAAATAGTGCTACTATTGAAGTTTTTTGAAGATGTTATATCTCACTTTGATTTGGGTAGATTCCGAAAATGATAATTCCGGGTGAAAGGAAAATTCATATGAAATATTGCTAGATATCACCAAATAAACAATCTATGTTATATTGTATCAGGATAGGTTGTCAAACTTTCAGAGTTTTTCCAAACAGATACATAAGAAATAACTTAGTTTAGTCTAATGTGAATTTTTCTTACTTTGGTAAAGTTGACTATTTCTTCGTAAATTTAAAGATCATTTCTCTCTTTTTTCCTCTTTATTATTCATTTTTTGCCCATTTTTCTCTTGGTTTGCTGGACTTTTTCTTATCAATTTTAAAAAATATATTATGCATAATAACCCTTTCCTTGTGAGTATTTGGCAATTGTTTGCTAAGTTTGGTAGCACTAACTCTACTCACCATTATCAATATTCTCTCTCTCTCTCTCTCTCTCTCTCTCTCTTTCTTTTCCTCCCGCTATCATCCTGGCTATAAGTACTTGTATTCCAAAGTACTTAGCCTAGAACAAAACAAAGAAACAAACAACAATAAACAACAAACAAACTTATGGTCCTCTTTTATTGTCTGATCTTTATAAATTTACTTAAGGATATGATAGTGAGTACAAGAGCAGGGTATGCTTTACAGCTGGTCCAGTTTACTTTTGTTTCTTAAAAACATATATTTTACAGTTTCCTCATATCGGTATGGCCAATTAATATCTTTATTCTGAGAGTTGTTTTTGAGTTTTAGTAAATGAGCTCTTTTCTCTATTGTATTGTAACAGGATTTTTTTTAAAAAATATTTTTAAAAAAAAAGCTCATGATTTCACTAATTTGATACACTGCTACCTACATTTTTATGTTGTTTTTAGTAGTTTTTTTCATCAATTCTGTTTGATTTTTCAAAATATTTATGAATAATATCTGCCAATAGAGATAATTTTACATTTTCCATTCCAATGTTTTCACATCTAATTGCAACTGCTACCACCTCCAAATCAAAATTATGTGTTAGTAAAGAGTTAGAAAGACACTCTTGATGTGATCCTCAGATTCTGACATTTTCCCAGTGTGGAATCGTTATTTGAGTAATTTAATTTTAATAGTCATGTTTTGAATAAACTCGCCTATCACTGGTGTCAATTCTTGGTGGTTAAATCTGACCGGGTAGTCAAGTTTTGGAGACTGACTAAGGTAAGTGTGGTGGAGAAAGAGCCTGGCTACCCGCTCCTCATCACTGCCCTAAAGTGTCTCCCCGACTGAGCCCTTACATCCACAGCTTGTGGATCGGCACTCAGGACCAGGGGCATTGAGATAGCCCATCTATATTGCTTTCTCTCACTACTTGTGTTTCAAATACCAGGGATATAAAGAGCTCTGATATCAGTAATAAGAACATATCCTGGGGGACAATAGTGATCCCTAGAGATCAGAGAAGCCTGAGAGGGTAATATCAGAACTCTGGCCCATCTGCTAAGAATGTTTTACTTCCCGTTTGTGTATATGCTTGCCCCAGGATCCTTTTGGGAGACCAGGTGATTGAACCGAAGAAAGAATTGAGTATTAGTCCAAGATTTCCTGGCTCAAAACATATCTTAACATCCATAAATCCTCCTGAAACCATAGAATAGTAAGAAAATACATTAAATTATCAATCATAAATATAATGTAACAGCTATCAAGTCACTAATTATGTAGAAGCCAAAATTTCTCATGCTACTAAAATGTCATTCTGTGGTGCACTTAACCTCACCCGTTTGACTGAAAGAAACACTATTCCAAGTTCTTGGTTGTGGCATCATCCGGTTTTCGTAAAATATGCACATGATCACAGTAGTATGTATTATCCTTTGCAAGGTCTTTGTTTCTGCTTCATTTGGAGGGTTATTGTAAATTGGCTCATACCTTATGGCTTCTTTGTCCATTCACCCTATGGTGATAAAATGAGCGAACTGATGATCCTCATTCTTTCTGGCATGGCTTTCTTAAGTTAAGCCTCTGTTCTCCTTCCTTCCTTGAACTCCTCTGACAGTTCTCCTTCTCCAGGGAACATTATTGAGTGACTACCCTGTTACACTTAAATGTAGGTGCGCATTTGGAATATTTTTAGGCACACTGTTAAAAATATTGCAAAGCAGTTTTATTTTTTTGGGAAGTGGTCATTTTTCCAACATATTTATCACTTTCTGAAAGAACAGGATTGAAGCAATTAATGTGCATATATGGAGGTACTAAGACATAGGGAAAAAATAAACAGAGGAAAGAACATTGCTCTAATTAATTTTCTAATAGAAAGAAAAAATACAGTTGTTAACATTTGGAAAGAATATCAATATGTATAAAATAATAGTCACAATCTAATAAGCATATGCACATTTATGTGTATTTTTATAAATAAATATGTATTACCTATATAAGATACTTATATATCAATTGTATAATTTCAAACTATATAATGAAATGTGTTTCATCTATAATTTTATATAGTTTAAAATTATACAATTGATATATAAAACACACACACACACACACACACACACACACACACGAAAAGCAGCAAAGCTGTCACTCCCTAGGCTAACACACATAGCAATTCTTGTGTTAACAGTGTTTCTAACTTCACTACCCTAAATCAGCCATTTATCATAATTACAAAACCTATGCCTTTATATTTCAGACTTTCCCTTAGAGTTTTCTTACAAATATATCAGGTCATTTAATATGTATATGGAAGCCTAAAGGGTTTCTAAGAAAAAGGATTAAAGCATTTTTATTTTTTTAATTGTGTAGAACTTGAAAGTCTTATGATGCTGAAAATCAAGATGAATTAAGGCAACATAGGTTGCTTCCCAATGTATTTGTAATCCACAGTAGAAATTGTGAAAGCATTGAAAAATATAAAAATGTGTTTTTAAAGTGACATACATAAAAAATAAATAAAACAAATATCAATATAAAAATACTTGTAATCCTCTATATTTTTGAACCAAAATAGAACTATTTAGGTAGCAAATTGAAACACCAGGTTTGCTCTCATGGTTAACTGTTAACTTTTCATTATAATTTCTTCTTCTTATCAGAGGTTAAGCCTGAAAATGGAAAACAGGAACAATCTTCTCTTTTGGGTGGCTATCATTGTCAATCTAACTCTTTCTCTGCTCCAGTGAACCTAAATTATTAAAAGTAATATAATGGGGTAGGTAATTCAATAGTTGTGAACAAGTGTATCTCAATGTAAATGGCCTGACATTAGCAGCTGGCTTTCTCATGCCCCTGGAAGTGTCCTTTGATTAAAAACTAGTCTGCATTCAATTGTGTCCATTACAATCTTCTACTTGTTGCAATCTGACATTACCTTTCTAACCTGAAAATAATACAAAATTTAATTCCTTATTATTATGCTATTTAAGGGTTTTACTAGGACTTTGAATCACCAGTAATATTTACGTGATCATAAAATAGAAAAGATGGCTATTGATTGTTTTATGGAAACTGTACCTTTTGGAGTCATCATCAGGGTTACATTCTTAACCAACCATATGAAATATAAAGCTCAAAAATTCTTTCTTATGATAGTTTTGTTGATACTGCGTCTATAAAGTGTGGCTGAAATGAAAAGAAATTGCCTTTCAACAACCAAAGACTTTCTGTCTCTGTTTTCTACAATCTGTGCCTTTTTTTTCCTTCTTTTTTTAACTTCCTCTCTCTTCTTCACTTTTCTTTTTCTTCTCCTTCTTCCTTCTTTATTTCTTTCTTTTTCATCTTCTCAGTCTTCTTTTTTGGCCCTCTTCTGGAATTTTTATCTTCAAATTCCTCTATTAATTCATTTTAAAAGAGGATGCTGAGTGATTTGGCTTTAAGGTTCACTTCAATAACAAATAAAAATCAACAGTAACCAAGAAGTATGATAAGGGAAAGAGAAATAAAAACAATACAAGGACATGCTTGTTACAAAGAAGGAAGGCAAGGGCATGAGCAAAGGTGAAATTAAATGATGAAAACTGTGCAAGTTTTGCCAGGAACCTATTAAAACTATTGTCTTAAATTGATGAAAATTAATGGATTGAGCATACTGTACATTTGTTTGTTAAAACAGAAATTACATCTGTGTCTTTGTTGCAGGAAGGACAGTACTCAATTTATACTGGTACTGTCTGGTAGTGTTTCTGTTAATTGTTCATTGATTCTCAAATTTACCTGCTCTTACCGTTGAATTTTGGCACTTCCTGTGTTTGCAGTAATATAGAGACACAAAGAGGAATCATTAAAAAGAGTTCAATAATTTTAATATGGATGAATGAATGAATGGATGAAAAATAAATTTAAAAGTTCTTTTTCACCAAGAAGAGTGTTTATAACTGCAAATGGCACAAAGTAAAATAAGAGCAGTTTGAGATGACTTTGGGAAGTTAGAAGGAACTGAGCTTATACAACTTGAAATGCAAGTATTAGAAATTCATTATTGATAACATTGACCATTGACTATGATTAATATCTCAAAAGGGTTATAACTAAGCTGTAAATGCTTTATGCTTTTTCTTTTAGTTCTACACTTCCTTATTTATTAAACTACTTTTATGTAAGATGAATTATGTAACCCAAATATGATAACTTATGTATTGAAGACTTGGAGAGTTTATTAAAGGTGAAATCCATATTTGGAGGATTTTAAGAAATAATTAGTGAAGTTTCTTGATGATTTCTTAACTATTAAGGATTTTTACATGAACTTAGTGAAGAGAAATAAAAGGTAAATGAGTCAGGGGGTGTGGGAAATGAACAGTGGGTAGTAAAATTTAAATATTACACGAGAAAATATAGAAAAATTAAAGATTGTTCTTGATAGCAGCTCAATCATCACAATTTCTAACAATAAAATAAGCCCTATAATAAAATATATTTAATTATGCTGTGACATATTTGTTATGATATTTTTTCTTAGATTTCCTAGGAAATAATGAACTAATTTTTAGTAAACATTTTAAGTGTTCCAAGGCACACCAAAATAGAATTATATGTTTTCTTTATTTTGTTTTTCCTTTCAACATTATATTTGTTTGTTTGTTTGCTTGGAAACTTTGGTTCATTTATAAAATAATTAAATTCATGGCTATTAAAGCATAAAATATTTTAAGTTTTAAATGATGGATGATAAAATCAAAGGTAATAATATGTGTCCAGAGTAAACCCTAGCCATTTATTATAATGGAATGCTAACAATAGTAAGTACTATTTTCTATATTTATCACAGTTACATGGTAATGAATCAAAATGTTCAGAAGTGTTTTTGATATAAATAAATAGCCTACTCCACATTTTCCTTAGTCTCACACCAGAGAGTCTATTATATTAAAATTTTAGTTTTGATTTTTTTCAAGAGGTTATTTTAAAACTCCATATGAAATACACATTTTATTGATTCATCAACCATAGAAAATATCGATTTACTCTCCAATGTGAAAATAATGTTTTAGCTCAAACTATCTCTACTCTCTTTTATTCAAAATATGATAATATATATTTTTTAGCTTTTCTGTTACCATTGTATTATTTATTGGTATTATTATTTTCTTCAATTTTTTAATATTTTGCGATTTCCTATTTTTGAGGTTATAATTCTGTTTGTAAAAACACAAAATATGTTCAATTTGTCTGTGGATCTCTTTGACCATAAAATATCAACATGTGAAACTTAATGTGCATTAATGTGTGAGGATTATATTTTGTTTGCTAAAAGTCTTTTATGGACTAAATGTTGTTCATCGCAACATACATATGTTGAAACCCTAACTCCCATATCTCAGGATGTGACTCTATTTGAAAACAAACTTTTAAAGAGGTAATTGCTCTTACAATGAAGCCACGAGAATGGGCCCTAAACCAATCTGACTAGTATTCTTATAAAAAGGGGAAATTTGAACACATAAAGAGATATCAGTGATATGTGTGCACAGAAGAAAGACTGTGTAAGGACAGAGTGAAAAGGTGGCCATCTGCGCGAAGGAGATAGACCTCAGAAGAAACCAAGCCTGCCAACATCTTGATATTGGACTTCCAGGATACCGAACTGTGAGAAAATAAATTTCTTTTGTATAAGCTACACAGATTGTGATATTTTGTTACGACAACCCTAGCAAAATAATACATGGTCTAAGTTCTTGAAAATTGCCACTAAATAGAGCATTTTATTAAGATCAGGGAAAATTCTCATGACCTTGCAGCATATTATTTATTTTTTTCCGAGGTATGTATGTACGAGGTATGACAAATAAGTTCGTGAACTCATCCTAGAAAAAGTGCTACATACTTCACTGCTGAATATCACTTTGGTCACCTTCAATGTACTTGAGATGCTATGCACCAATGCCAGCGCCTAGCCCATCCTTCAGAGCAATTTTGGAACTTTTTCTGGAATGGCCATCAGAGTTGTCATTGGATTACCCTTGATGTCCTGAATGTCATCAAAATGTCTTCCTTTCAAAATTTACTTTATCTTCAGGTGAAGAAAGATGTCATTGGGGGCCAGATCAGGGAAGGTGTTTCCCATACAGTTATTTGTTTACTGGCTAAAAACTCCCTCACAGACAGTGCCTTGTGAGCTGGTGCATTGTCATGATTCCAGAGGCATGAATTGTTGGCAAAAAGTTCAGGTCATCTAATATTTCATGCAGCCTTTTCAGCACTTCCAAATAGTAAACTTGGTTAACTGTCCAGATGGTACAAATTCACAATGGATAATCCCTCTGATATCAAAAACTGTCAGCAACATTGTTGCAGCAAGTTCCTGAACTTAATTGTCAGACCAGCATATGTATGTATGTATGTATGTATGTATGTATGTATGTATGTATGTATGTATATTGAATTGGTTGCCATTGGCACATCCTCAAAAAAAATTTTTTTTTAAGATTTTATTGGGGAATTGGGGGGAGGGGAACAGCATTGGGAAATCGGGGAAGGGGAACAGACAGGTAGACAACTTGCTGTTTTTGTTCTTCAGTCTAGTTGTGGAGGACATCGCCTCACTGGCCCATGTTGGTATGATCATTGTGCTCTCCCCGGGTGAGGCAATCGGTTGCCAGTCATTGGTCAGCCGCTCACAGCAGCTCCCAGGAGCCGGCCGCTCATGCTGGCTGCCAGCCACTCACATAGCTCATGGCAGCCCACTGCAGCCCCACTGCAACACTTTATAGTTTTCTTCAAGATAGTGCCACAGTTTCTTACTGTTGACAATTCTGAGATATACAAAAATAACACAGAACTCATTATGAGAAGCTTTTAGTCTCTTACAGTTCAGAAAACAGTAAATTTTAAGTTATCAAATTCTACTAAAATGGGCTCTCAGCTCATACTCTTACTCTTCAATTTAGATTATGTAATGTTGCTTAATGATCAGGGTGTTAGTGCTTCTTTCAGACTGTAAAAAAAATAATGATCCTTCATTATAATAAAATATTCCACTGTTGCATGGTCTGTGTTTTATGAATTATACTACACACACTTGATGTCAATTATAGGCCATAGAATAAAAGGTAACACTTCAGCCTTCAGGGTGATTCATTTATTTGGAGCTCACTGATGTGTTCTTAATTCAATTTGAAGCTTCTCCCCACCCACAGTTTGTGGAGAAAGAGATGCAAACGTTTTTCTTCATTGGCAGTGGCTGGAGAATGCATCAACATGACAAATATTTTCCAGGAAGGAAAAAAATATATACTCTGTGAATAACAAGGAAAAAAAGGAGATAATCATAGCAATATTTATAACATTTCCTTTATCTCCAAGGAGCCTCTAAGCGCTTTAGAAATGTTAATGACAATCAGGTTCTGTGGGATTCACGTCTGCTGTCACTGAAACGGATTCATGTTTAGCAACGTGTGGGGATGACAGATCTGCAGACAGTTCTGCTGGATTTATGATCACATCTGTAAGGCTGAGGGGGAGTGCTGCGTATTCCTAACTGCCCAAGCTGGAATGTGCATCCATCACAGAATCAAAGGTATGGGCCCAGCATATGCAAAATGTGATGGATAGCATAACATTCGCCCACTCGCAGATAGATGTATTGATGAGGCATCCCAGTATATCCACCCCACACCATCTGCTAATGGAGACGACACTATGCTTGTTAAGAAGATTTTTAAAAACACTTAATGTGTTCATATGAAATAACATGATTTTGTATCTTTTGCCTCTTTTAAAAAAACAGTGAATGTTTGGAATCCTATATTAATTCACCTATTGAACAGTACAAGCATAACTATTATTTCCAATATTGAAATATTTATGTTTTTGCTGAATTCCCTCATATACAGTAAATAGCTGACTTGAATAAGGATGATATGTTTGTTACAAGTTCTACAATGATGAATGAGTGACATTGTGTACACAATTACAAACAGGTGTTGAGATTTTATAAATAGACACATACACACATATGTGCATGTATAGTCATGTACGTGAGTGTATTTAATATATATTAGTTTCACCATGCTTTGATTTATATCTTGTGCTATTCTTCACCTTATACTACTAATAGTTAAAATGGAAAAGACTAGATGGAAATAGATTCCTGTTTTTTCATTCCATCATTATATGCTATTTTGTGGCCAAATTCATTGATGTCAGTCTTTATTCAACAAACATTTATTCAATAATTACTAGGCCCTAATCTAGGCCTTTGGCATTTAAAGAGAAACATGACACATTTCTTGTCTTTAGGAAGATCATACTCTTTTGGGAGAGAGAAATATGAAAACAGTTAATAAAGCACCATAAGAACACTGAACAGACAGCCCGTAAATCTGTAAAACGTGAGGCAGGGCAATTAATTATACAGAGGAGACAATCTTAAAGATTGAATAGGACATGGTAACCAAAGTGAGCTTTCCTGTTAGGGTTCCAACTGTAAAGTTAAAACACATTTGTAGCACTGACTGCCATAAACATACAGCCCCAGCAGTATCCAGTTTAAGTGAGTGAAACATAGTATGAGTTTCAATAAAATGTAAGCAAAGCAATCTACTAATAACGTACACTATCTCCTTTCCATACTCACACATACCTGTTAGAATTAGACTTAAAATTGGCTTTTTAAAACAGGATGTTATACTCTTAGATCTACACTTTCTGCTGCCACATACCCATTTCCCTCTAGGTACCACTTGTAATCACATCCATGATCCATTTTAACTTCAGCATATAACCCTCTTTTTTCCTGCCTCTTGTCCCAATGTGCCAATGCAAAATCCCACTTATGGGCATCCTACTGGGGTGTCTTCTATACTCTCAGATTGAATAGGCTACCATGAAATGTTCTTCTCATATTTTTCTTTTCTCCTTTCCTCTGGGTACTGATATGTGCCTTGAACACCTCTGCTGTTTCTGTCAGGCAAGAGTGTATTTTATAAGCCAGATCCCACAACTCTCTCTGCCTGAAATGGAAGCAACCATTCGATCTTCCAGGTTTCCCAGAAAACTTTATTCCATGTTACTGCTAACCCACATGAACACTCTTGGTCCTAAAGCTGTTTGATGATTTATCTAGAAGTCAGAGAAATTAAGCTCATTATGACTAGTTTTCCTAGATGTTCAGCTCACTTCCAGAAAGCTCCTTTATTTCTCATGTCAACAGATTATTGTCGAGCCACAAACTGGCCAGGTGTAAATAACCAGGCAGGACTGAAATCCCTAAGTGAAACAGACACGAAATATAAATAGATGTAATAGATTGAATTGTGCTGACCTGCCCCCAGGGGGGGAAAAAAAAAAGTGTGTTGAAATCCCAGCCCCTAGTAATTCAGAATGTGAACTTATTTGGAAATAGAATGTTCACAGAGGTAATCCTTTAAAAATGAGGTCATTAGGATGTGTCCTAATCCAATATGTCTTTTGTCTTTATAAAAAGAGAAATTCGTACACAGAGACAGACATACACAGAGGGAGGTTGATGTGAAGAGATACAGGGAAAACACCATGTAAAGATAAAGACAGAGATTGGAGGTATGCATCTGTAGCCAAAGATTGCCAGCAAACCACCAGAAGTTAGGAGGGAGGTGTGGAGCAGATTCTCCCTCCCAGTTCTCAGAGGGAACTTACCCTGTAGACATCTTGATTTCAGAATTCCAACCTCCAGAACTGTGAGACAATAAATTTCTCTTGTTTAAGTTACCCAGTCCTTGGCATTTTGTTGCAGCAGCCTAGTTACTAGCAAACTACTACAGTAAATGACCCCAATTCCACTTCCCCTTCTTCAATAAGGTTTACTACCTCACATTATAGAAATAAATGTCTGCCTTCCTCCCCACTAGACGTAAGATTTAGAGGTGGCAGGTACTGTGTCTTCTGCATTTATGTTTCTTTGCAGCTCTAGCCTATTGTTTTGCACACTGCAGTTATGGAATTAATTTTTGCTAAATATATTTTAAAATGGAAAATTGCACTGAAGCTATTGAATAAAATTATTTTTGGTTTCATAAGAAAAAAAAGGATAAATCGATGTAAACAGTCATGGAAAAACAAAATTATTTACTCCATTTTGTTTAATATATAATATATCTACATATATACACATATTTTCTCAAAATCATTAGGATTTATGACTATGAACTTTCAATGAAAGCAGATGTATTTTTTAGAAATATCCTAATGCCTATGTATTTATAATTTTATGAGTGCTTGTTTACTTCATGAATATTAATTATGGTTTTAATCTCACTCTATATTAATGTAACCAAAAATACAATGGTGATTATTACATTGTTTTGTATTACATCATAATACTTTTTTAGCAACAATGAATCCAGCCTGATTTAGAATACATTAATACAAGCAGGCACAAATTAATTTGAAGGTTAGTAGTTAAATATATCAAAACCACAATGCAACAGACTAATAGGCCCATCTATACTATGAATTGTCTGTATTATTATTACTGAGATTAGCTCTCTTATATTAGCTCTCTTTTAAGCATGCTTATTTGACTGGAAAATTGGCTCAATACTAATGCATTGGATATTATGTTTAAGGGAAGAAATGTCATACTGGTACAGGGCCATTTTGAATAGTAAAGATGGTTATAAATGATTTCTAATAGGAAGTCTGAGGTGACTTAAAAAACTAATTTTTCTCACATCATAACTAAACATTGATAATGTCTATATAAACAGCTGCTTTGACCATATTCACATTAAAAAGTAAGAACAAAAACTATTAGAAATATGTAATTATATATCTTGAAAAATATTTTTTGAGACACTCAGTTTAGAAACTAGTCTTAAAGCTTTCAATTAATCTATCAGACTGATTTGACTAAATTTTTAATTTTTAACTATCTCTTTGACATTATATAGATAGATGCAGCTAAAGAAATGGAAATATTATAATGTATAGTGGTGGGAAGAGGTAGAGGATGCATACTATGTGGAGCTAACTTTTTGCTCTATGATCCTAGTTTCTTTTCTTAGCACAAGTTCAAGTATTCAGTAATATTTCTTGAGTCTGAAGTTCAAAGTGAACGTTAGCTGAAATAATGGCCTGAATTTATATCAGAAAATATTTAGGCACAAATCAAATCAATTCTTATATTTAAGTGCAAGTCATGCAGCTCAATTTAATTTTATTTTTATAGTTTTCAAATAATTTTTAAAATTCTTTCCTGCTTTCCTTTTTTTTATTAGTTTAATGTTTAACTATAATTTTAACTATAAAGCAACATAATAGTTAGACATTTATACCCCTCACAAAGTGATAATCCCCCTCCCCTAAGCTACTACCCCTCTGACATCTTATATAACTGTTACAATACCATTGACTATCTTCCTTATGCTATACTCCATCTCCCATGAATATATATATATATATATATATATATATATATATATATATTATATATTTTTTTGACATACAATATTATTCTATTTCAGCTTCCGGTGTATAGCACAGTGGTCAGGCATCTACACAGTCTATGAAGTGATCCCCCTAAGTCAAGTACCCATCTGGCACCTTATGTAATCTTTACAACATTGTTGATTATATTCCTCATACTGTATTACATATCCCTGTGACTATATTGTGACTACTAATTTGCTCTTTCTAATCCCTTCACCTTCTCTGCATCCTCTCCCCTGCTCACATCTAGCAACCAACAGTTTTGTTTTCTGTGTCTGAGTCAATTTCTGTTTTGTTTGCTCATTTATTCTGTTCTTTAGATTTAACATATAAGTGAGATCATACGGTATTTGTCTTTCTCAGTCTGACTTATATTCAGTTTAACTTTTAATAAATGTGGTTGTATAAAATTATACATGTAAAAATTTTTAAATTCTGCTTTTTACATAAAAAAATTGAGGGAAAACAATTGATTTCTGATTGGTAACAATGAAGGAAAGAAATCAAACTAAGGATGATTGCTGATTGCTTTTAAAAATTGTTAACATAATTTTCCAAAAAACTCAACATGTACTCCATTTTGATTGAAAGCCTTATCCATTAACTATATTATGGTAGATGACTAGGAAATGCAAAATAGACAATTGATTCAAGTTCAACACAAAGGCAATTATTAAAAAACAGGGCAAATCAATGTATAAAGGAGAGCTGGTTTAGGTAGTTCTTACTATAAATGTTTTGGGGGGGGTATTCATCAGCTGAGCTCTCAAAGGACCTTCCTATCTCTAGGAGGAACTGAGTTAAGTCCTATAAAAATTAACACAATCACTAGTCTCAAGGAGCCCTATAGAGACTAGAATGGACATACTTTATATGTACGCATAATTACACTAGGAAGTGGCACATTGTACATTTCACAAGAAATGTAGAAGAAAAAGAACTCCAATGTGTGAGAGGTCTCTACTGGCTGGGGTGATGATACGAGTATAAAATACCTTAAAAAATACAATAATTTGAAATTTGCCAAGTTGGAGAGAGGTGTAGTGAGTAATATCATGAACATAGTTCTCCCTTAAGGAGCTCCTTTATGAAGTTCAGATCTGAAATTATTTTGAGGTTGCATTCTCTTCTATCATAATTTGTCTTTCTTTTTGGAATAATACAGAGACCACTGATTATTATACATTATAATAACATTTTACTCCCTTTCAGTTAAATTCATTTAAATGTTAGAGTCACTGGGATTAAATCTCTAAAAATCTGTCAATATAATCTGGACAGGTGAAGTTGGTGAAATTCTCTGTCTTAGAGATGAGCCTCAGGGATGAAAATAACTACAAGTGAATCGTGTATTCACATTTAAATTTCTCACGTTTACATATTGTACAAAATATGTTGAGTAATTATCTGGTGTCAAGCTTTTTATATACGTTATTTTATTTAATATACTTAGAACACTACACGGTAGGCCATCTTAAAATCCCCATCTTATAAATGGGAATTAAGCCATCAGGTCACACATCTAGTAAGTAATGGAGAGGAATTTAAACCAGGGAGTTTGACACCAGAGCCTATGTGCTTCGATCATGATGCTTTTCAGGAACTATGTGTTCCTTAATTATCCCTCTTCGTGGCACCTTCTTTGCCTTGAATTTCAGAGGAGAAGCATTCATAATATAAATTAAAAATTCATATGTCAATGCAAGACCGTGCTTTCATGGCATTTTCACAGCCTGATTAACATCAGTATATAGTAATACTCTGAGCTGGCATATTGCAACATAAAAAAAAGGAGCCACATAATATTCCCTTTCACTTTGATTTAACAAAAATACTCCTTCCCCACTCGTCATCATTAATTTCCTTTAAGAGTAGATGCAAGCCTCAGCATCTTCCAAGATGCAGAAAACCTTCCATAGTTTTTTTCCTCATTCCTTTTTTTTTTTGCTAAGTAGTCTTTGTATTTATATTACTTTAGTTATTAGGCTTTATTTTAGTTGTTATATGAATGATACGCTTGATCGCTATGTCTGAACTACTTGCTTCTTGGTGTTTAGATACTAAATATAAGTATTGTATATATTTTATGTCTCTTCCAAGTCCACGCTGTGTGACTTTAAGGAAGTCCTTTCAACTCTGTGGCTTACAGTTTTCGCAAATGATTGAGGGGCGGGGAGGGAGAATGATTTCTACAATTCCTTTCAGCTCTAAATGTTATATTCTAAATCACCTTCTTCCCAAAGAGGTGAGATCTAGACTGTTTTGACCATAAGCGGAAGAAGAGCACACTATCACACTGGGCTGTATCATCTAGGCTGGAAAACAGAGGAGCCCAGAGACTGGCCAGCACCGTCCGTTATCATGTGCACAGTCTCAGGAATATCCTCCCTTTTTATCGGTTAGTATTTTATACGTTAGTACAGAATTTCAGTGTGATGTTTTCGAATCCCCAAGTCTGTTCATTGCTCCTGTTACTCCATGGACATTTATTAAATAAGTAATGTCTAATAAACTGATAGTCAAATAATAAAGAACTGCTATAAATAATCTTTGACAAATATTATAATTTAAAATTACTATATTTGTGCCATTTATTTCATCTCATGTTAATTTTATTGTTTCTATCTGTTATACTTGTGAACACTTTAAATTATTCATTTTGTGCTTGTTTTACAGTAAAACATTCCACCTGTCAGCACCCCAAAGTTGTATGCTAAAGTGTTAAATGAAAAAAATAAAAGAGAGATAATAGGGTAGATAAAGATAAGTTTTGGTAACGGTTTTATAAATTCCATTCTTTAGAAGCTAAGACTTAGATTAGCATTTAACACTGAATGAATTACAGCTGTAGTTATTAGGAAAACAAAATACAGAACTTATTAAGCTGACTTTGAAGTGTAAGTTACTAAATTACTCAGTATAATGTGAATTAATAAGATAATTGAAAAACCCAAGTAAAAGCTCAAATTATATTTCAATTTTTAAAACTTGTTCTTTACAGTATTAACTGTAAGGATTTCTCCTTAGAATAGGTCATTATTTTCTAAGTATAGCCTGTGAAATTTTCCTGATGCAATGAAAACCTTGTTATCTAATACACCCATCTAATTCTAAAAGGAAAAATGCAATAAGAAAATATGTCATCAGACTATCACCAACAAGCTTTGCTGTTGGAATATGCAAAAAAAATGGAACCCAATATAATTCATATGTCACCAGAGCAATTGCTTTTTCAAGGCAACCTCTCTTAAAAGTTTCATGTTTAGAAACCATATGTTGAATACTATCTAAAGTAAATCAAATATCTCTTTTCCTCATGACTGGCTTGAGGAAAAGAAGAAACTCTGCTAGATATATTTTCACTGACCATGAGAGAAAGAACAGATATTTGAACATAAATCCTCATGGTTTATTTGCTATTCAGTAGGCCCTATTTACTGCATATGGAGCCTGTTACCTTAGTCTGTATATGAGCTTCCTCCTCTGCCTTATTGATTATAACAAGTTCCTACATGTAAACCTATAAAAATGGGCAACATGCACAAAACTACCTGTTTTCATGAACTTAAGCCATAATTATAACTTCAGATTTTTGCACTATCAATATCAATATGTATATTAGTATGTTTAATATCACATCTTGTATTAAATTCAGATATTAAGAAGTTTGATTTCTTTCAACAGTTATACTTGCATTAGTTGAAATACTTTCCTTTATATCTTATTGGGCTAATAAACACTTTAATTTTTATAATTCAAACTGAAAAGTAATGAGATCAAGAATTTGAAGCCCAAGTGAGTTAACTGGGATTCCCTGAGGCAGAAGAAGTTATATTGCACATCAGACTATAAGAAGCCTATCAATAACTTAGAGCAGACAGATTCATCATTTTTTGTTTGTTTGTTTGTTTAAAAAGGCAACAAAAGGAGAAGAGACAAAGTAGCTAGGAAAAAAGGAGAGGAAGGAGAAGAAAAACGTTAAGTGACAATGAAGAGGTGAGCTCAGGTAGCTTCTTGCTGCTCTTCATTTCCCTTCATCACTATTTCTCCAACTTAAAACTAATTCTCCATTACTATTTATACCAAAACACCTCTTCTTCCATCTTCAATACTATCATCTATTTAATCCATCATTATCTTTCTTCATTCATGAAAGAGTTGGAGCTCTTTCACCATGTCCCCCTCAAGTTCTTTCAACCTCTTAGATGACTTTGACATTCAAGTGCGTGAAACATCACAAATGGCCTCTTCTACCAACCTGACATTCCTGCATCTTCACAGCTATCTTGTTCAGATTTCTCTGACAAGAAAATGACTGTGGGAATCTATTTTATAATTATTCTACCTTAGACTGTTTCTCTGCACCCTGTTAAATTACACCTTCCCCTGCACTTATCTCTTTACAGATGGGTTGGCATTTTTTGTTTAGACCCTCTAGATGTGAATACAATGACGGCTTTTTTTCTTTTGAAGCTGGACTTCTAAAACACTAAAAAAAGATCTATTTCATCATCTTCAAAATAGCAACTTTATGCTATAACTACATTTTAGTTACATTTAGTTGCTATGTCTGTCTTTTCCTGTGCCAGCATCACATTATTACAATTATTGAAAAGAAAAATACTGTTCCCCAAATTCTTTTCTAATTGTTTTTCTTTTAATTTTGTGGTTATTTTACACATTTACTTATGCTGACTAATTTTAAAAAATGTTTACCACGTTGCAAAATAATCAGAATGGGATTGCAAGAAAAATTGTACTTCATGTATAGATAATTGACATTGTTTTCATACTGAGTCTTCCAATGTAATAATAAATGTGTTCATGTATTCAATTCTTCATTATAGCATGCATTTTATAACTTTTGTATACGTTCTGTACTTTTGTTCTTAACTACTTTTTGGCACTTTTTTTTTGCTATTTAAAATGGTATCTATTTTCTCCATTATATTCTCAAAGACATAATTTTCACTTATAGTGAAAAAAATATTTTTGTGTATTTATATCTAACTACCTTACTTAATTTCCGTAATACATCTAGTAATGACAATTGCATCATATGCAAAGAATAATAACTTCAAAAGTAATGTTTTTATTTAATGTCATATTGACTAGGATTGTTGAATAATGTGAATGTCAGTAATCATAGTGGAAAATTTCTTTTGTTTCTGATAATGAAATGTTTCTAGATATTTACTATTAAGGAAAATGATAGTTTGAGTCAGATTGTATTTTATTTGTTTTAGTTTTTATTTTATTCTTTTTTTTAGTTTTTGGTATTAATTCCTGCTTTATTGGCTTTTGTTGTTAGTTTTTAAGATAAATGGATTCTAAATTTTATTCAATACTCTTTCAGGAACTATTGAGATGGCTCATTTTTTTTTCTTTGACTTATTATTGTCCATGGATTATATTAATATATTTTTTAATCTTGAACAATCTTTGAAATTCTTAAACAAATGTATTTCTATAGATTTGAAGATTTTTCTTAGCTTCTATTTGCTAATGTTGTGTGTAATATTTACATCAATATTAATAAAGTATATTTTCTGTAGTTTTTACTGGTGTGCATTGTCTTAGATTTTCAATTTATTTTCATAATCTAAATGGTAAAGTAACATAAGAATTACCTTTTAAAAGATATATAACCATTTAGCACAGGAATTTTTCTAATGATAATTCTATAACAATTCATTTATACAACAATTATGGTATTAACTTGTAAATCTATAATGACATTATGTCTGGCACTTTTTTCCACTTAAATCATAATGGCCTTTATTTTTTTAATATATCAAGTTGTTTTATATCATACTGTCTGCAATTGCTTTTTCTTTCACTTGTAAATTTTACCTCTAGGTGTATTTGAGTAGCTCACTTTCTCACTTCATTCAGATGCTTTAATATTATCATTTTAGAGAGGATTTCATTAACCACTGTCCTATGTAAAGTAGCTTTCCTCTTTATTTTTCTTTAAATATCTTTTACTTTTCCCACATGAATACAATGGTTTTTGTTAGATTTTTGAAATCAATTTTGAAATCAATTTTATAGTTTATATTTCTTTTAAAGTAATCCATTGTACTAATATTAAATTTAAATTTTATCAGCATTGTGGGTAATCTAATGTACTATTAAAAGTTTTATATTCTTTCTCAAACATATATGTATATTGTTATAGCCTTTTCCTTATTACTAATCTTACTCAAATAATATTCTTTTTTTCTTTATTCCTTCCTTCTTTCATTTCTTCCTTTCTTCCCTTCTTTTTTCTCCTGTCAAGAATTTCCAATGCAAATGTCTCCTCCTAAAAGCATATGACAACCCCTCCACGTTCACTTTCCTTGAAATCCCTATGGAAATTACCTAGATGTTTAATTATACATTACCTTATAGTGATTTAATATCATTTATTAACATAAATATTTTCTCTGCAAACTTTGTTATAGGTAGAAAACTATTTGCATGTGCCTTTAAAAATAGGAGGAAAAAAATCGATGTCCGTGTATCCTTAAATATACCTAATACCACTGATTTTGAAGTCCTTATGAGAAATATCTGTTTATGTCTTTTCCCCAGTTTTCTATTAAATTGTTTTCATCTTCTTCTTGATTTATAGGAATTAATCTTATATTCAAAATGGAATATAAGATAGTGTATTGCAAAACAATTCAATTCAAAAACACCTACTTTTTGTATGTTGTGTATTGCAAAACATTCTCTAATTTAAAAAAATCTTTATTTAAAAGAAAATACTATTCTTCATGAGACTATTCTTCATGAACTTTGGGTAAGGAAGGATTGTTTTTAAACAAGACATGAAAACATAAGCTATAAAGGAAAAGATGGATGTTTTTACTACATTAAAAATGTAAATTTATTTTAATTGCAAAGTAAAGAGAATGAAGAAAACAAAATTATTCCACAAACAATTATACTTTGGATCAATCAGAAAATGTTTCATTCTTTTCTGGCTTCCTTTTTTTGCTATTGAGAAATCAGCTATCTGTCTGATTGTCATTCCTTTGTAGGTCAACTGATCTTCCTCTTTGCTTTTAAGACCTCATTTTTTTTGCTCTGGTATTTTTATCATGATAAATCTGTGGATTTTCTTTTTATTAATCCTACTTGTGATTGTTTGACTTTCCTACATCTGAGGAAGGTATCTTATAGAAAATCTAGGATATTATAGTTTTTCTTAGAATATGGCCTTTTCCCTAATCTTCATATTCTCAGCACCTCAAAATCTGATTTGACAAAGTTTAGACTTAATTATCTTTATCTTCCCTGTTTATATTTTTTATATCTTTGTTTTTCTGAGAAATTTTCTATAGTACTATGTTCCATGTCACTAATTCTTTATGCAGTTATGTCTAATTTTTTTAACTTGAAATATGAATTATTAAAATTTGAAATTTTAATATTGCTATTTAAAATTTGTTTCATGTTACTATTAATAGTCTTAAAATTGTAGTATAAGTAGCATACTCTTTTCTTTTTTAAAAGTTTAATTTGTGCTATTTTTCAAAAATTTTAGGGTAGAATCAGTTAACTTGAAGACAGATCAATAGATACCCCCAAACTGAAATGCAAACTAAGAAAAAAGGTAAAAAAATCATGGACCAAGCATCCAGGAACTGTATGCAATTTCAAATAGTATAATATGCTTATAGTTTGAATACTTGGAGGGGAAGAGTGAATGATCCAGAGGAAGTATTTGAAATAGTAAAAAAAAAAAAAAATCTCATGAAAATATAGATCCAGGAAGCACAGAAAACATCAAGCAGGATAAACGCAAGAAAGGTATATCTAGGTTTATCATAGTAAAGCTTCTTCAGGGAAACCAAAGACAGTGAAAATTTTTGAAAAAGGCAGAGGAAAAAAGCATGGAGGAATAAAGATAAAACTATAGTGGACTATTGGTCAGAAAGCATGCATAAAGAGAATGGATTGAAATATTTAAAGTGCTGAAAGAGGAATTCCACCAATTTAGAATCCCATATCTAGCAAAATATTATTCAAAACAGAATAGAGATAAAGACTTTCCCAAAGAGAGGGAATTTGTCACCAAAGACCTGACCTGTAAGAAATGTTAAAAGTTCTCCAGGCAGAAGGAAAATGATATAGGAAATTTGGATCTACATAAGAAAATAAGAATAGGTAGGAATAAATAAAAGCAATTTAATATATAGTTTTAAAAAAATTCTTAATAATCCCAAAATGTATCTGTTTAAAATAGTAACAATGTATTTGGTGATTAAAGTATATGGATAATTGAAATGAATGATAATAATGTAACATGAAATGAGAGTGAGGAATTGGGCATGCTTAGTGATAAGGTAACCATACTACTCATTAAAGTGGTATATTACACAAGTGAGTCACTAACAGGCATTTGGAGAGAAAGTAAGTTGGAAGTAGAATTTCATAGTAGAAAACACATATTGTAAAATCTTTCACCAATGTAAACCTATTAGAATAGCTGAAATACAAAAAAACAAACAAACAAACAAAAAAACCCCAAAAAACTATCAACAATCCAATATCTGGTAACACTGGAGCAACAGAATTATGGAATTATTGCTGGTGGGAAGGCAAAAATTATACAGCCACTTTGGAAACCATTTTGATGGTGTCTTACAAAGCTAAAAATAGCCTCATCCTATTATCCATTAATTGTGTTTCTAGATTTTACTAAACTGATTTGAAAATTTATGTCCACCCAAAATCTCAAAATGAATCTTTATATAAATTTATTCGTAATCACCCCAAATTGGAAGTAATCAAGGTATCTTTCAATAAGCAAATAAACAAAAGGTAGTGCATTCACAATGGAATATGATTTAGTAATAAAAAAGAGAGGGAATGAGATATTAAGCCACTCAAAAATATGGATGAAGCTTAAATGTTTTGGTAAGTGAAAGTGGCTAGTCCAAAATGGCCACCTATTTTTTGCTTTATATGACAAGCTGGAATAGACAAAATTTTGGAGATATTGCACAAGTGAGTCACTACCAGGTATTCAGAGAGAAGGTCGATTGAATGGAAGAAGCACAGGAGATATTTTAGTTCAGTGAATCTTCTCTGTATGATACTGCAATGTACATGCACAACACTAAACATTTGTCAAACTCATAGAACCTTACAGCAGAGTGTAACTCAATATATGCAAATTTAAAAAGAATCTTTAAGGAAAATGCAGACTGTGACAAAAAACTCTTAACTGTATTACAAATGTATACAATAACTTCACTAAATGGGTTGGTAAAAAAATGTGTCAGCCTAAATAACTGGAAATAAATTAAAAGCCACTGTAAGGACACATAAATACTTTAGTTGTTAAATTTGTTTCAATTGGGGTAGAGGTTAACAACTGTAAAATAATTAAAGAATTAAATAAATGGATGGCAGATGGAAGGAGCATGGTTTCTCACTGTTGGAGTGGGAGTTAACAGATAAGCAAGGGAAGGAGACTAGATGGATGTATTTGAATTAGAGCTAGAGATACCCATTTGAAATCATTATTAAATATATTAAATTAATTTAGGTATAAATTAATAATATATAAATTAATTTAGGTTAAATTAATATAGGTATAGGTGGAGATTGTATAAATATAGATGATATATATTTATGTGTGGTTAGTATATATTTTCTCATTCTCTTTGCTGAGAGAGGGTAGAAACAATGACAACCCAGTAGCAAG
>NW_017732116.1:346027-361149 GCF_001890085.2 Hipposideros armiger
TATCGTATGCAGCAGCAGACTGAATGCAAGTTTCTGAGCAAATGATTTGTGACTGGATCTGCCTCTGCTTTAGGGACTCCACCATTGGTTTGAGTGTTCCATTCAGTTTGAGATTATAAAAGCCTGAAAGCAATCACAAGGTGAATTTCAATAAGTTGAATTTATGATGAGTGTTCAGGATAATTTGCTGACAACTTTAAATTTTAAGCACTTCCTTCAGTAGTAAATATGTCCAAACTGCTTTGTTTTTCTCATGAGAGATTCAGCACCTTGAAACAAAGATTTGCTATAAAACAAGCTCTCCAGCAAACATCTGCTCCCTGTCGCTAACACCCTGACAAAGGAGAAATAGGACTCTGGCTATATAAGCTATGTCTCCAAGTTTTGGTGATGGAGAGGAATTCATTCTTTACATTTGTATCAGCTAATGAATTAACATTCTTCTTTAAAAAGTAAAACTACCAGGTCTGTTTCAGATATGTTTATCTAGTCTGGAGTATATGCTCTGGCTCAATATAAATCTAAAACTACATAAATCTGAAAAAATATTGGTTGTTTTTATTTTTATGCTGCTTGAATGTTTGTGTATTTCATGTTTTGGGAGATTCACTAGATATATTTACAAAAATATGACTTCATATTATGAAAATTAGAAATGGATAGAGAATCTTTCTTCTGGAGGACTCCATGATCTATAAATATTCACTTGACAATATTTATAGAAATGTAGAATGTTAATGGAAGATACTTTGCAAAAATACTATATCAACTGAAACCTCTAAAAATGTACACAAAGAAACTTGTGATGAGATAAATATATTGATATATCATCATATATTCACTACATTAATGAAAACTAAAAAGTGTGTGGCCGGATGGCTCACTTGGTTAGAATGCATGCTCTTAACAACAAGATTGCCGGTTCAACTCCTGCATGGGATGGTGGGCTGTGCCCCCTGCAACTAGATTGAAAATGGTGACTGGACTTGGAGCTGAGCTGCTCCCTCCACAACTACACTGAAGACAACTACGTGACTTGGAGCTGATGGGTCCTGGAGAAAACACACTGTTACCCAATAAAAATAAAAAATGAAGAAAGAAAGAAAAAAGGAAAAAAAGAAACTGTGAGAAAGGGTGTGGAGCAAATTGGAACACTTAGGCACTGTTGATGAGAGTGTAAATTCTTACAACCACTTTGGAAAACCATTTGACATTTTCTAGAAAAGATGAAGATTTGTGTATACCCATGACTTAGCAATTCCACCTCTAATCTTTTACCTGAGAGCAACTCTGTTAATTAGGAATATAATGCAAGCCTATATGTAAATTTAAATTTTCTAGTAGCCGCATTAAATAGCATAGGTGAAACAAATTTTAATAAGGTATTTTATTTAACTCACTATATCTAAAATATCATTTTGACATGTAATCAATATAAAAGTGTTTATGAGATATTTTACATTTTGTTGGGTCCTGTTCAAAACCAGGTGTCTATTTTATACTTAGAGCACATCCAAATCAGAGCAACCACATTTCAAGTATTTCATAGCTACATGACAGGGATGTCTATTGTACCGAACATGCAGACTTAGAAAACTCTTTCATATGTGCATCAGGAAGTACAAGAATGTTCATAGTGGCATTGTTATTAATAGACTATACTGGTCAAGGCTGAGTGAACAAAAACGGAGCCCATGGCAGTGATTAGATAGAGAGAATTTAAAGTAAAATGTTACTTACATTAGTGTCAAAAGTGCTGAAAACTCCCTAAGCCAACAAACAAGGAGCCATCTCAGAGGCAAACAGTGCCAGTCAGCAGCTGTGTCTCTGAGGCTGGTAGAATAAAAAGAGTATGTGATGTCTTTTGTGATGAAGTCCAAACTCATTAGAGTTATGGATAGAACTTTTAATCACCTTGCCCCTATATGCTTCTCCATTTTCAACTCAAAAATTATTTTCTATTTGTCTGCTTGTTAAGCATCAAAAATATTAGGTGGGTTTCACACTTTAATTCACTTTGTTTTACATGAACTTATTTTCTTTAGCAAAGCAATGTCATGAGCACGTAAAAGGTCAAACAAAAATGGAGGCTTCCAAATAGAGTATATGACCTTAAGGGGAAATAAATCTGGCCAAAGTCAAGCATCTAGAGTTAATCGCATCTATTATAGATAAAATGCTCTGAAGTCCTTTTATATCCTGTATTCTCAGTCTTTTTGTTGTTGCCTGTTGTAGTGTTAATTGTTTAGTCCTTGTTTTCTTCCTTCAAGTTATTCAGAGGAAATTATAGCTTGCCCTCTTATGGGCTGCAGAGACCCACTCAGCACTTCATGGAGCTGGGGATCTAATCAGATGGGATATCATGGAAACCTGTGCTCACCATGGTTTTTATTGTGTAAAATGTGATTTTCTGCACTTCAAGTTTTGTTAGTTTGATTTGTATGGCTGGAATTCCTACACCCTTATTAGTTTTGATTCTTTTAAAAAATATTGGTATTTTAAATAATTAAAATAAGCATGACTTGATTATGGATTCTTTCGGCTTAGTTTTCTTAGTAGATTTGAGAAACTTCAACTATATGGCTGTTCTTAAAAACATTTGCAAACTCTCATGTTCCCAAATTGTATGTTGATGTATGCAGAAATAAATGTATATAGAAGGTCAAGTCCATCTCTAACTTTCTCAAAGTTCTGATAATTGTAATTTAGTCTATCTCACAATTTCATGGATCATGTTATAGATGGAGAGTATATATAATCTGATATGATATTTTGTGTGGAATAATTTTTTGAGAAACAAAATATGAAAAATTAAATTTATGACAATGTTATGTATTTGGAAGAAAACCCAAAATAGGAAATATAAAGACTCAAATTATTTTTTAATAATGGGACATATATTTAAAATACTTGATATTTTAACCCAACACTATATTTTCTAAAATGCACTATGTGTGCATTTTGGTCAAAATATTTTTGTTAATTTTGATGCACATATAAATGACGAGGTTACCTTGCAAAAATGTGTACTTCTTAAAGCTTATCAAATTGAGATTGCCACTGTTCCTGAGAGAAAAATCTGTGAGAATGAACTTGGTTAAGATAAATCAGCTATCAATACCAACTATTGCTATGCCATATGTAATAAGCATTGGCTAATGGCCTGCAACTAAGAACACCATCAACATAATACAACTAATTATGTAATATAGATGATAAAAGAGAAAACAAACTCCATTAGGGTGAATTAAAGAAATAATTAAAATGCGAATTTTAGAAACATTTTTATCTTATTATTAATAATATAAAACTTTTAAATAAATTTAAAATGTATGTTATACTTTTGATATATAATCAATGACTAAAATGATTGTAATCTTTTTTATGATTTCTGCTATATTTTTGCTTTCTGTTATAGCTGGGAAACATGCAAGATATCTTAGAAGATTTCATTGTTTGCTGCATCAGATTTCTTGTTCAGTTATAGTGGTTAATGTGGGCCCGTAGCAAAAGAGAAAATTATTTTTTCCTAGGAAAAAAAGCATGTTGAAAAGGAGAAAAATCTGTCTTAAATTTCATGGGAATTCTCTTTATTGCAGCTGTAAAGACTTCTTCATTTATCTTCACTTTACAAAACTCATTATACCATCTTTGTAGTAGAGTTTTGGATATCTTTTTCTCTTTCTTTCTTTCTTTCTTTCTTTTTTTCCCTGTGTGCCAGGTTGTTTTTTTAACTCCCATAAGGAAAAAAAAATCTATATCATGTTGACTTTGTTAAAAAAGAGATTCCAACAAAGTTTGTAGTCATATGCACCATTTTTATTTTATGAACAAAGTTGTTTCCTTTGGCTTCCAGATCACCAAAAAATTAGCTCATTGGAAATGTTATCAAAACCAGCTGGATAAAATGTAATTCATGTCTCTGCCTGACATTTATATCAGGTCAAAATTTGTGAAAATGTACAGAATTTAAAATCTATGCTCCTTTGTAGTCTTCACATTGTGCTCTGAGTTGCATAAGTGGAAATAATAATGGGAACATTGGTAGATAATCAGCCCATATGGTTACTTACCATATGTTGGGTGCTGTGCATTAATCTAGTCTATTCTCACAAGAATACATGGTTAAAGTAAAATATTTCAAATGCAGTCCATATGAATACATTTCTAATCATTACCTTTTTATTGTTCAACATTTCTACAAGATACATACATTACTTTGACTTTTATATTTGGAGGAAAAAGAAGACTATACTACTTGCTAATGCCTACTAATAAAATTTTAGTTATCTTCTAGTTATATTTTAGTATATTTTGATAATTTCAATAATACGGATCCAATTATAATGTGCAAAATTCTACAAGAGTTCAAAAAAATTAAAAACACAGAAATCCTATGACTTAGAAAATTATGCTCAGAATCTTTGCAAATATAATATAATAAAAAGAAAAGCTTCTGATATTACTGTAAGTTAAAGAGCAAATCATCTTAGCTCAAGATTAATTTTACTAATATTTCATTCTTACCTTTAAAAAGAAACTATTTTAATATGAATTTCAAGTACCATTTTTTATATAACAACATTTATACAATTACTCTTACCTTTTTAAAACATAAATGCTTGTAAATTAAATTACATGCCAAATGCACCTAAATGCAAAATGCCGCTGTGTTGCTTCAGGAAAACAACCTGATTCATCAGGTAATCCAGGACAAACAGATTCATTATCAAGATGGAAAGACAGGGATAAACAATAGCTGAATGAATATAAAAATATCAGATAGGCTCTGCAGTTATATATTGCATCATATAAACCTTCTGGACTGTGTCTCTAAACAAAATATATCTTTGCTGTCAGTTCTGCAGGTACCAAGCTGCAGAATTTGGAGAGTTATTCCAAAATTTAAAATGGGAGGAACAATTAAATAAGAGAAAGGAAACATGCTGCCCAAAAGAAACAGGCTAATTTTAAAAGCACATTTAACCATTATTATATTTAAATGAGGTTTTTGATCACTTGATCTGACCCTGCATGGTGTGTAGCAATTGCAGTTGCACAGTATATTTGAATGAAGATTATTATAATTTACTAAGAGGTGCTACAGGGGATTAGGAAACTTGGAAGGCCAACCCTGCACTTCCATAGCAGACATCGCTGCCAGATAATTAACCTTGCTGTTTGTTTAGCATCCACCAAATGCTTCATTACTGATTCAGTCAATTATCTCCTGATAATGACCGCTACAGAAGGTAGAATTGCTTAATTAAAATTATTTAGACCAAGGAGGAACTTTGATTGGGCCATGCATATTAGAAAGGCTTGATTAATCTCGATGAGATACACAACACATTTAAAGCTTTACTTCATTATATCAAAATGCCAAATTCATTCTTGTTCTAATAAAAAAAGTATTTTCTCCTTTGCCAATTACATTTTAAAAAATAAGACAGACACAAAAAAGTGGATGAAAACTAGCCCTTTTAGTGCTGATTTTACCATAGGGAGATTTGAAGGGTCAAAGCAAAATCCTATTTATTTCATAAGATGTAATTGATATAAATTAGCATTCCATATTGTTTGAAGGAATGATGTATACCCAGGTGACCAAACTTGGCACTGTATCTACAAACCAGTCAAAAGATGCGAATGCATTTCATCTTCACCTTTCTTCATAAGTATCCACAGGTGAATTTCCTGGCCCTTTCTTTGTATTATCATGGCGACTTGATTTGAGAAATGGCCAGTTGATATTCTTTGTGCATGAGTCAGAATGGATTGGGTTTATAACAAATCTCCTCCATTTCAGCAGCAGTAGCCATTCTACAGTGTCTAGTCGTTTTCCCTTGAATAAAGAGCTCTTTTTTTTTTTTAAATGAAGATAAAGTTCATTGTTTTGCCTCATTACTAGTTCTGGCTAGATCAAAGAACAGTATTTTATCTTCTTCGCTCTCAAGATAAAAATTCACAAGTGAACTTTATTAAAGTACAGTCAAGGAAGACTTAACTGTGTTTTTGGTTTTGTTTTGTTTTTTGGTGGGAAAAGGGGTTTTTAGTTGGTTTTACATATGATGCCTCCTTTCAGAGCTCCCCAAAACTTCGAGAAGATGCTTATAGTACTTGCATTAGATCTTTAACATAGTTTCTTTCTCAAAACCCCTAGCTACTGAATCACTGAATGGAAGTGCTAGCAAAACCATTCTTCCTCAATGCAAAGAAAAATACATAAACACAGTCCCAAAGTCCCATTATTTATAAACCAACACACTTACCCTGGATCCTAAAATGTGACCTGTTGGAATCTTTTGAATGAACAACCAAAGCAACAGCATTGATAATGATGAATGCTACTGTATATGAATGCATGGAGACATTACTCTGATTCACAAAGGACAAAACTTTCCTCTCAGAACCATCATTCAATATGACGAATTTAGTCATACAATGTCTCTCATGAATCACCAGACAATTAGCAATAATCTTTATCTAGGTCTGCTTTTGAAGTTCAATATAACTTTTATTTTTCCCTAAGCATTGTTTCTAAGAAATCATGATACAAAAAAATCACTAATTATTTGTTTATGTGTTATCAATCCTAGCTCCCAAAGCCTCCACAATCTGGTCCAACTCACCTCAATAGACCTATTCCATTACTCAGATACGTGGTTCTGGAACCATAAGGACCTGGCCTCAAGTCATGGGTCTTTTACTCTTTAACTATGTGACTTAAATAATTCTGTCTGGGCTTCGGTTTTTCTCACCTCTGTAGTGTACATTTTACAGATTTGTGAGAATGAACTGAAATGCCATACTTGAAGTTACCAGACCATGCTTATTCCACAAACAGTACATGTATCAGGGCTTACTAAGAACAACAGAAACCACTTCAACTAATTACAACAAAGGAAACAGAGGAGCTGAGATAGCAAAAGAGACACAGTAGAAACCCAGAAACTCTCAACAGCATGGAATCAATGCCACCACCAGGCTGCAGAGACAAAAGGGGAAGAGTTGTTACTGGGTCACAGAAGTTGAGGTCTCCTAGGAAAAGTTGGAATCAATGTAGGATGACCCACCTAAAAACAGAGAGGAGATGTGACCATTACTAGAAATGCCAGTTGTGGCCAAAATGGTCCTGGAGTAATACCCTGGTTTCTCCTTCTCTCACAACTTTTATTCTCCAGCCATTGTCACATATTTCCAAAACCAGCAGAAAGCCAGATGACACAGTGGCCTTAGAAATGGGGCTATCAGGGGTTAATGTCCTATCCTACCATGCATTCACCTTGGGAAAGGATGAGGCCAAGAAATAGATATGGGGGCAAATAGTACTAAAATCTATACAGTGGATTTGGGTTCAACAATATGAAAAATTAAAAGCCAACCAACAACTGAGACAAATGAAAAAAAAATACTGCTTTTCCTATATCCTGAACTCTTTGAAAATAAATAAGATGAAAAACAGTATAATAGAACAAAGAACTCAAATAGAAGTTGACATAAAATGACAAAAAATGTACAAATATAAGAACAGAAATTGAACATCCTTAATATCATATATATAAATATTCATGACAATCTCCTACTTTTTTTTTTTTTTTTAGCTGAGCCATCCTGCTACCTGTTGGCAGCTCAGCGGCTGGACTCGAACCGCTGTTGCTCAGAGCTCGAACTCTTGAGTGAGCTCTTAATCATGACAATCTCATAAACACATGTTGTTATTACCTTCCCAAATGGAGAGATAACTAGAAAATAATCTGTATATTAAATATTTGAATTCTCTTTTACAAGTGATTTTAATTAATGTGAAAGTATTAAAATGAAAGTAAAAATCCCCTGTAATGTTGTTATCCCATTAGCAAATTGGTATATGAGTATGTCCTTCCACATATGGTATATAGATGCAGATGTGATAAATGTATATAAATAGTTATATTGATTGCAGGAATAATCTTTTTCCCTTTATGTGGCAGCTTTACTAACATTCAGTATGCTTCAAAGATATGATTTGTAATGACTGTATGATATTCTATGTTATACCTAAATTGAAAATTATGTATCTATTTTTATATTGTTAGACCTTTTAGCTTCTTCCAATTTATAAGTAGTATGAACAATATTGTAATAAAATAATTATATATGTTTAAAATGACGTTAAAATGTTTCTTTTCAGACAGATAAAATTAAGACGCAATAGTAATCACTATTGGTGAGGCCAAAAGAAATTTCTTTCTTGTACATTTTAGGGAATGATAACTTGGTACTTTTATGGATATGAATTTTTAATATATTTGAAGAATCTAAAAATAATCTAACACGTATACGGTCAGTAATTTCTAACAATTTGTCTTAGAAAAATTATGATTTAAGGCTTACAGTTACAATGCACAAGTTTGTTTATTGCAGTGACATAATATGGAAACATAAGAAATATGAGATATTTATTAGAATACAGTTAGAAAAATAGGTTTTTATATGTATAATTAGAGTTTAGGTTTATTTTAAATCATCACACAAATTGATATGTCAATTGAAAAAGCAGACAAGTCATGTATAAAACACCTATGGGGTATGACGACTAAAATAAATACATGAATGAATTTGCATTTATGTGTTTGTACATACATGTGTATTTTTATGTTCTTGTGCACTATTGAATTGATTAATGTTCTCTTGTCTCCTCTTGTCCTCTACTAAAAAGAATTATTTATTTATAACTTGCACTTCTTTATGGCCTTGGAAAAGTTTAGAATTCTCCACTAGTTGATGCATAAAATCATACAAGTGCTTAAATCGATCTGATGAGGACTGAAGAATCATACTGTAGCCTAAGAACTAAAATGTCAAGTAAGTCCTAAATCATTGAATGCTTATGAATAAGTATGAAAGATCACTACATGCCAAGAAATTAAAAAAAAAAGTGCCTCAGAATTTTACTTAGAGATTTCAGGTAGAGATTTTTGATACCTAGCCCACCCCTTATTTTTCCACCATTCAACGATTTTTTAATGTGGCTAGACTAGCATTGTGAGAATATTGTGAAAATAAAAGAAGGCTTTCTGAAATCTATGCATGTCTTCAAGAAAAATACAAACCTTTGATACAGGCTTAAGATATTTTCCTGTTTCCCTGCTTGTCTCCCATGTGGTTACTTGGCTTCAGAAGGATAATAAGGCATTATGAGGCCATGCCCTCCAATTAATCTTTTCCTATATTGTTACCCACTCTGATCCTACAGGGAACAAAGTTCAAGCCAAGCAGGATGCACTCCAAAATGTTGAGAGTGCTTATCCACAGGATTAGGCTTAACTTTCTGTTTCTCTGTGTATCTTTGTATACTTCGTGATTTCTATTTTTTATTGTTTGGAAACACAACATTGAGTTGATGATCAACTGAAGAATATTAAATCTATTTTTATTATGAAAAGGTAGTAGATATGGCTTTCTTTTGTTTTCCCTACTTTTCAGTCCTGTCTGCTATTTCTTTCCTAAATCTGTTTTCACAATTTTGTGTTGTTTGTTCTTCCTAGAATGCCTTCCACTTTCTCATTGCTCAGCAGTGTCTGCCTATCAGCTTTTAAAAATCATTCCCTCTACATTTTAGGTCTTGGTGATGTTTATTATCTTTAATTCTTAATGCCAATAACACTTATCATGTTCTACATTGCATATCATTTCTCTATGTGTATACATATACCCACATGTAATTCCTAGTAATGTTTAAGAAAGTCAAATGTGTCATAAGAGTGAATTGACTGTCAAGTGCCAATGTCATGTCTTAGTTCAAAGGGTCCATTGCTCTGTTGAAGAATGAAAGTGCAAATACTGCATGTCCATATAAAAGACATTTTACATATGTATAGTACATAGACATGTAGGTTCTGAGAGGATTCAATCTAAGGTATAGAAAGTTTGCTTTTATTTTTTATGACCCCTCTACTGTCTAATAAGTTAATTCACCTACAAAATAATTTACTCTTCATTATGAGTATTAAATGACAAGAGGAAATCTCTGTAAGATAGTTATGAATTGAAGATGTGTGTTACAATTTTCTCATGATTCACATGGCACATTGGTAATTTCATTAAAAGGAAAGCTTTCACAGTAGATATACCACATTTTAGATAAACTCTCATCATTCAGGGATTGATTTGCAACATAGTTTCCATCTTTGTTCCTTTTTTTCCCTCCCAAATATAGTCAACTTAAAATAGAAATTGAAGAGAGAGAAAGTGCAGTGGATATAAGTACACGTCAAATCTATAATTTCTGTATTAAAATAATAATGAACACAGTGCAAGGCACTTCAAATCTTATTTCCTCCAGAAATAGAATATAATCAGAATGTAATGAGCATTGAAATTAATAAATTAAAAATAAATGTCCATAAGAGTAAAAAATGTATTTCAATCAAGCTGTAATTATGTTTTCAGCATTGTAAATTAATTCCCCAAATGAATATCTTTCAGTATGCCCGATTTATTATCCATTCTTGTCTTTTTATCGAAAGCTCAGTATTTCTAACTTGACTAAACCATCACATTATTAAAAAATAAAACAAGAAGGGTTTAACATGCCCTCTGACTTTCTATCATGTTAATTATCTTGCTAATTTTAAATGTTGAAATATATTATAGCTAGAGTGCAGAATAATTTTTTTTCCAGTGGTCATACAAAAACAAATGGAGCCACCTGTAATTTTAGATGGACAATCTGTAAGAACATTAATATTAACTCATTAAAAAATGAATAAGGGTGACAAATAAGGTGAATACTTATTAAGTAAATGAATTAAAATGTTTATTTTTTTAATAGAAGACAATTTAGTATAGTAGTGAATTGAAGTACTGAATTGAGTACGAAGCCAGATTCTGTGTCCTGGTTTTGCTTTGTAGATTTATCTCAGACCATGATGATGTGTAAGCTACTTCCCTCTCTTTGTTCAGTTTCCCCATCCAAAAATCATGAGAAAAAAAATTACATTATAGGGCTATTATGAAAAATAAATTAATAACTTAATAAAGCTTTTAGCTCATTGTCTGCCACAGAGTAAGCACCATGAACATTAACTACTTTTAGTATTTAACATAGTTACTAATTTAGTTTTTTACACTATACCCCTTCTGTTCTGTTACCTTGTGACTGGATGTCATGTAAATCATCTTGTGTGTGGCTGTAAAAAATATTTCAGTATTACTTTTTTTTTTTTTAGATTTTTATTGGGGAATTGGGGGATGGGAAAAGTGCTGGGGAATTGGGAGAAGGGGAACAGACAAGTTGCTGTCGTTTTGTTCTTCAGTCTAGTTGTGGAGGACGTTGCTTCACTGGCCCAAGTTGGCACCATCATTGCGCTCTTCCTGGGCGAGGCAGATCAGTCGCCGGCTTCTGGACAGCTGCTCACTGCGGCTGATGGCCGCTCACGCTGGCCTCTGGCTACACACGGTAGCCCATGGCAACCCACTGCCACAGGGGCTGCAGCCTATGCCGTTGCCGGCGATTCATGGCAGCCCAGCTCCAGGTTGAGCTGTTGTTCAGCATCTTAGCTGTGGAGGGCAGTGTCACTGGCCCTAATATGTAGGATCCGAACCGGGGCCCTCTCGCATCCCAAGCCAGCTCTTAACCATCGCGCCGCTCGGCCGGCCCCAGTATTACTTTCGATAATGCCAGCAGCTCAGTTATTCTAAAACAGTGGAGGAAAAGTATAAGAAGGGCAGGTTCTGTAAAAACTAATGGAATAACTGCTAGGTGAAAATAAGTTTAATATGCTTTACTGTAAGCAAGATAAGACGCTAGAATGTTAGAATTCAATTCAGGGTCAGAAACTTATCTCACTCGCAGAATGAAAGATTGACTTCTAATTTTATTAGGTAAATGGGCACAGTCTTAGGAAGACTGGCAATCTTATAGTTTGGAAATTATATTACTTCTTAATTAGAGAAAGAAGGAATAGTTTATGCTGGTGTCTGGCTATTTGTGATATTTTGAAAGAGCATTGTACAGATGCTATGGTATCGCTTCTAATTTGGTATCACTTCTAATTCTAGCTCTATTAAAACCTGTATGTCCTTTAAAATTCACCTTCATGGACCTCAGATTCCTCAAATAAAAAGATTTGGGGGCATAAAGCAATGATTTAAGTGTCTTAAAATTTGGTGATGCTTATGTAATCTAAGATGGTAGTGATGAAAATGTGGGCTGAGGAAAAAGTACATATGTGTGTGCAAGATGGGATTTTCATCTCACACAAACAAAACAGACTATTAAAACAGATTATACACAAGCAAATAAGAGAATATAGATAGCTTCCATTAAGCTGCATATTACAGAAGTATGCAGAGATACTGAACAAATACATTTTATTTTGGAAAATATAGTTATTTTCATAAAACTGTTACATATGTGATCATGTAATGGGTTTATTTTTATTTTTAAATAAATGAAAAAGTAATTGCTTTTTAACATTTTCTCATTTTAAAACCTTTTTTATTATATATATATATATTTTTTTCAATTACATTTGACATACAACACATTAGTTTCAGGTGTTCAGCATAGTGGTTATGTATTTATTTAATTTAGTGAGTTATCCCATCGATTAGTCTAGTGCCCACATAGATTAGTCTATGTGGCACTTATACATAGTTATTACAATATTACTGACTATATTCCTTATGCTATACCCTACATCCCCATGACTACTTTGGAACTACTGATTTGTACTTTTATTCCCTTTCCCTTTTTCACCTACCCTCCCAATCCCACTCCCATCTGACAACCATCAAAATATTCATTGTACATATGAGTTTTTTCTGTTTCATTTGTTTATTTTGTTCTTTAGATTCTGCATATAAGAAAAAGCACGTTGCATCTATCTCTGTCTGATATACTCCACTCAGCACAAATACCCTCCATGTCCATCCATGCTGCTGCAGATGGCAAGAACTCTTTTTCTTTCCATGGCCACGCAATATTCCATTGTATATATGCATTTATCCATTTGTCTATCGATGGATACCCAGGCTGCCTCCACATCTTGACCATTGTAAACAATGCTGCAATGAACATGTGTATGCACAGATACCCTCAAAGTAGCCCAAAGTTTTGGGTTTCTTCAGATAAATATCCAAAAATGGGATTACTGGGTCTTCCTTTGTTTCTTGTTATAGCCTTTATTTTAAACTTTACTTTGTCTGGTATAAATATTGCTACCCCAGCATTTATGTTTGTTTCTTTGTTTCCATATTCATGAAATATCTTTTTCCATCCCTTTATTTTCCATCTCTGTGTGTCTTTTACTCTGAAGTGAGTCTCTTATAGGCAGCATATGTAAGAGTCCTATTTTCTTATTCATTCAGCCACCCTATGTCTTTTCATTGGGGCATTTAATCCACTAGCATTTAAAGTAGTTGTTCACCCTGAAGAAGGCACAAAGAAAGATGTTCCGTGTTCATAGATTGAAAGAATCAACAGAGTTAAAATGGCGATATTACCCAAAGCAATAAACAGATGGAATGCAATCCCCATCAAAATCCCAATGTCATTTTTTCAAGAAATAGACCCAAAAGAATCATCAGATTTGCATGGAATCACAAAATACCTCAAACAGGCAAAGCAATCCTAAGGAAAAAGAACAAGGCTGGAGGTGTAACACTCCCTGACTTCAATTTGTACTACAAAGTGACAATAACCAAAACAAAATGGTTTTGGCAGAAAAACAGACCTACAGACCACTGGAATAGAATTGAGAAACTGGAAATAAAACCACACATATATGGACAGATAATTTTCAACAAAGGAGCCAAAAACATACAATAGGAGGGAAAAGCCTCTTCAATAAATGCTGCTGGGAAAGTTGGAAAGCCATGTACAAAAGAATGAACCTAGACTGTGATCTGTTATCATATACCAAAATTAACTCAAAATGGATCAAAGACCTAAACATAAGACCTGAAACAATAAATGGCATTGATGAACATATAGGTACTAAACTTATGGATCTTAAGTTCAGAAAGGATTTTATGAATTTGATTTCAAAGGCAAGGCAAGTAAAAGCAAAGGCAAGGGAAGTAAAAGATAAAATAAATGAATGGGACTATGTCAAACTAAAAAGCTTCTGTATAGCAAAAGAAGCCATCAACACAATAGGGAGGCCACCAACTAAATGGGAGAAGATATTCTCAAAAGAACACCTCTGATAATGGCTAATATTCAAAATACATATAAAAAGCTCATACAACTCTACAATGAAAAAACAAACAATCCAATTAAAAACTAGGCAGAAAACCTAAAGAGACATTTCTCCCAAGAAGACAAACAAATGGCCAACTGGTATCAGAAAAGATGGTTACTTTCACTGGTTATTCAGGAAATGCAAATCAAAGTCACAGTGAGATGCCACCACTTATTAGAATGGCTATTATCAACAAGACAAGTAATAACAAGTGTTAGAGGGGCTGTGGAGAAAAAGGAACCCTCATACACTGCTGGTGGGAATGTAAATTGGCACAGCCTCTATGGAAAACAATATGGAGGTTCCTCAAAAAATTAAGAATACAATTACCTTAAGACCCAGCAATCCCTCTTCTGAGTATCTACTCAAATAATTTGAAAACATTTATCCATAAAGGTATATGTACCCCTATGTTTATTGCAGCCTTATTGATGGTGGCTAAGACATGGAAACCACTGAAGTGTTCTTTGATAAGATGATTGGATAAAAAAGATGTGGTACATATACACAATGGAAAAGATGAAATATTGCCTTTTGTAGCAACATGGATGGACCTTGAGAATATCATGCTAAGCAAAATAAGTCAGAAAAAGTTGAGGACCATTAATGTGTGGGATATAAAACTAAAAGCAACAAACAAACAGGACCAACTAACAAAGAAACAAAAACTCATGGACACAGACAACAATTTAGTGGTTACCAGGGTGTGTGTGGGGGGGGTGGAGGTGGTACAAGAAGGAATAGGGGGTCAAATATATGGTGATGGAAGAAGAGCTGACTCTGGGTGGTGAACACACAATGCAATATATAGATGATGTATTATAGAAATGTACATTTGAAACCTATATAATTTTGCTAACCAATGTTACCCAAATAAATGTAATAAATTTT
>NW_017732116.1:361569-403646 GCF_001890085.2 Hipposideros armiger
CATCCCAAGCGAGTTCTTAACCATCGCACCACTCGGCCAGCCCAAATGTAATAAAATTTTTAAAAAGTGAATTGTTGCTAGATATGTAGTTATTGCCATATTATTATGTTTTATCTTTTTTTTTCTTTTTCTTAAAAAAGTCCCTCTAAGATTCCTTTTAATACTGGTTTGGTGCTGATGAGCTCCTTTAGCTTTTTCTTGTCTGGGAAGCTCTTTATTTGTTCTTTGATATAAATGATAGCTTTGCTGGGTAGAATAATCTTGGTTGTATGTGCTTGCTCTTCATCACTTTAAATATTTGTGCCAATGCCTTCTGACCTACAGAGTTTCTGTTGAGAAATCAGCTGAAAGTCTTATGGGAGACCCCTTGTAGGTAATTAACTGCTTTTCTTTTGCTGCTTTTAAGGTTCCATCTTTGTTTTTAACCTTTGGCATTTTAATTATGATGTGCCTTGGTGTTGGCATCTTTGGGTTCATCTTGTTTGAGACTCGCTGTGCTTCCTGTCTATTTCTTTCACTAGGTTAGGGAATTTTTTGCTATTATTGCTTCAAATAGGGTTTCAGTTTCTTGCTGTCTCTATTCTTCTGGTCTGCCTATGATAAGAATGTTGGTATATTTGTTATCACAATGGCTTGTTAAACTATCCTCATCTTTTTTGGATTAATTTTTCTTTTTCCTATTTTGATTGGGTGTTTCTGCTACCTTATCTTCCAAATTGTTGAATTGATCCTCTTCTTAGTCTAATCTATTGTTGACTCCTTCTAAAGTATTCTTCAGTTCAGTTACCATAGTCTTCATTTCTGATCAGTTTTTTAAAATATTTTATATATCCTTTTTTATGTTTCCTACCTCTTTGTTGAAGCTCTCATTGTGATCATAGAGCATCCTAATTTTCAGTGTTTTGAACTCTGCCTCTAGTAGATTGCTTGTCTCCATTTTGTTTAGTTCTTTTTCTGGAGCTTTGTTCTTTTCTTCCATTTGGGACATGTTTCTTTGTCTCCTCATTTTGGCTGCCTCTCTTTGTTTGTTTCTATGTACTAAGTAGAGTTGCTATGTCTCTTGGTCTTGGTTGAGTGGCATTATGTCATACGTGTCCTGTGGGGCCTAGTGGCACAGTCACCTTGGTCACCTGAGCCAGGTATTCCAGGTGTGTCCCTTGTGTGGGTTGCATGTGACTTCCTGTTGTAGTTGAACCTTGGTTGCTGTTTGCACATAAATGGGAGGGATTGACCCTCAGGCTGAATGATTGTGAGAGGTGGCCATGACTACAGTGTAGGAGCTGTTGTGTAGCCAGTTGATGTGAGCTACAAAGTGATCTGCAGGTGGTTTCCACTTGTGCTGGTCTTGGAAGTGCCTGGGAGAGGCTAAGTTTTCAACGGAGGTTGGCTGCTGCCATTGCTGACCTTGGAGCTGCTTAAGAAGAGGTGTGGGGAACATTGAAGACAAATGCTTATCATTTGCAGTTGGTGAACCTTTGAGAGATTTTAGGAAAGTTTGAAGCATGAGTCAAGACAGGTCATTTGTGTGGCAAAGCCATTGGAAGCAGTTTGGGTGGGCCTGCATGTTGAGTGGGGCAGGGTCTTAGGAAACCCCCAGGATTGGATGAATGGTGTTAGCCAGATGGATGGAGACTCAGATATGGTGCCTACCTGTGCATGTTGGCTGGGAACAATGACTTTTTATAGCATTTCTATCTGGGAGAAAGCTGCCCCTTCAGCCCTTGCCCTGAATTCTGAAGCTAGACAATTCAATTCCTCTCCATATATGCCTTTCACCCTTTGAGCTGCTGCTCCAGCACTGGAGTGAGTCTGTCAGTGAATTAATTCCATGGGCCCTTTAAGAGGAGCGCCTAGGACTCTAGCCACCTCCATCTCAGTCAGCCACAATCTTAACTGTTTTTCACAGCAGAAGTTATAGGCACTGAACTTCCAGGCACTGAAACCCTCGCCTGGGGAGTGTGGTGTGGTGCTGGGTCCCCTTGCTCCTCAGGAGGAACTCTGCAGCCAAGATATCCCTCCCAACTTTTAACTGCCACACGTTGGTATGGGACATCCCAGTTCCGCATCTCTATCCCTCTTACCAGTCTTGACGGAGCTCTTATGTATTTCCTTAGTTATAGGACTTCTGTTAGCTAGACTTCAGGAAACTGACAATGATGGCTGTTTTGTAATTTAGTTGTAATTTTGATGTAGTCATGGGAGGTGAGCACAGCATTTCCCTACTTTGCCATCTTGCCTGGAAGCCCTCTCAATTGAAAACTTTAATACAGTAAACATTAATAAATACAATCTACATAAACAACATAATTTGTCACCCTCAATAATTTTTAAGTTTGCAAAGAAATTTTGAGTTACGATTGTCTTTTCACTGAAAGCCGCTTCATTACTTTTCTATTCAGATTTTCCCTTGTAGTCTTTCCCACAATGGTAATTTATATTCTGAATTCTCTACTGCTTTGCAATAAAGTCAATTAATTTTTTTAAATGCACTATTTTTTCCTAAACGGTAAAATTATTGAGTATTTTATTAACTATTAACTACCATTGAATTACATTTTAGCATTTGTTTACCATAAGGTTACCATTTCCTCCAGAAATACTGAAAACATAAGGTTATCATTAAAAAAATATAGATAATTTGTTCATAACATAGCTTATTTTATAAGGGAGAAGTTCCTGTATGTGAGTTATGAATTCTAAGGATATTTCTAAATTGACTTTTTCAGGTCCTAGCACCAATATCTCAATATACCATGGAAAGTCAGAAGTACCACAGTTATCAATTAGTTTTCAATCATCTTGAGAGTCCAGCTTAACAGTTGTTTTCAGAAAGCCTTGGAAATATGGGCCAATATCATGAAAAAATAGGTTGTAAGATTGGAATAGAAAGGAGTTTAAGTATAGAATAATTTCTGCTTGATTCTCAGAAAGAAGTTGAGCTTGATATTGTTTGGTCTTGACCTGATGAGCTTTTCATTTCTTCTTTTTAAAATCTACCCAAATCAACCTATTTGTTATCATTATTTCATTATTCATTGTTATCAAATATTTGCAATGAAAACCAGTATAGAAAAATAATTGAATTTCTTTCTATGAGATGTAAATTTAAGGATTTAGATAACAAACTAATATATTATTTTTGTATTTATACCATTATTTTTAAAACTAAAAAACTATCAAGAACTATAGGAAGCCTGATATTTTACTATGCTTGCAGGATAACAAGTTAGCTGACTGGATTTCATAGACTCTGGCAGAAGACACGAAACTCCTGGGTCAGAGATAGAGGACTTTATCACTTACAGCATAGTAGACATCATGAACTTCATGTTCACACCTAATGTTTCCCCCTAAGATTCATAGATTCATGTGAAGTAGTCTTGTGGTTCCTACACACAGAACAGATGTGCATCACAGCTTAATAAAATTGAGTTTAGGGAACCACAATACTACAAGGGAGTTGCTAACAAACCTGCCCAACATTTGCTCCAGAAGGAAACATTATCTATATTCTCCTGCATTACAGACAAATTTGCTTTCTGCTTCCTCTTCCTTAGAGACAGACATGGTCCCTGTCTTCCAAGGATGTTTGATAATTATCAAACATCCTTGAGTACATACTCCAGAACAAAAGCTGTCGATACTTCTGCTCAGTACACTTTAAGAAATAGGAGAAAATCATAGAAAATAGAAGAAATAAGAGAAACCATTTCTTTCAACAATATGGATAGCCCCAGATAATGCCTTCTCCACGCAAAATATTTCTTTAATTTTTTTTTTTTTTTTGCCAACCCTCTTCTACATCATTCCATGATTCAGGTAAATGCTACCCAATTGGGAGCATAGACAAACAGAACAATTTGAATTACTGCCCAGGCAGTCCCTCCAAAAATAACTACACTCAATATTTCAAATTGAATTCGCAATCCTAAGGCATGCCAGCCAGCCAAGAGACCACACTGGAGGCACCACCAGCCTCTGTCCACTGCCTGATGTAAGTACTACCTGAGAGGCCCTAACCATTGCAAACAACATTTTATTTCCAGGATTCCAGAAATATTAATAAAGACAATATTTCTTATATGATAGCCTGACATTATTTTACCTTCCTTTCAAAATCATGATGATTTGTGCCAAAAGAGTGGTCATAAGAAAATGTCATGTGTTAAAGAAACATTGCCTCAGCCCTGGAAGTCATTCAGATCAGCCTTAACGCACTAACCAGGGTTCTTCTGGATGACAGATTTGTTATACAGTTTTTACTTTCAGGCTAAAGTGGAGTTTATGCATTTCCTAATACATTCTGCTGTAGCTAGATTAATGTTCCAGGCTAAATGGAAAGGTCAATACAAAAACATAAGGAAAAACCACCTGTTCTTTAAGGTAGACTGATGGTTTAGAGAATTTGCTTAGCTGGAACGCTAGAGTGGCATGGCTGAGTTCATGCAACTACGTGGAGTCCTATTGATAGTAACCCAATTTAAGTATTGGATGAAAAATGAACATTTTCTGTCTCAATCCATCAGTCACACTTATCCAACTGGGTGATGGACTGGTGTGCTGAAGGGAAAATTTACTGGAAGTCAAGATGGTGTAGAAATGAGGGATGGATATTGTTTGCAAGATAATGTTCCTTGGATGTCTTATATTTTTGCACTTCCTTTGAGCAGAGATATTGACAGCTTCCATTCTGAACTATTTGTTCAAGTGTACTTAAAACCTGGAGTGGAAGAGATAGTGTTTTCTCTAGGGCAAATAAATTTGTTTGCTATCCAGGATAATAAGAAATTATGAAAAATTATGTTGAAAGTTTGCGAAAAAAATTTTTTGACAAAATTACAAGACCATAGTCATGTGTCATCCTCACTTTTTAATTCTTTGAAGCTTTAACAATTAAAGTATTGTAAAACTATTGAAATAAGAACTAAACAATAGTGATAACTAATCCAGTGACTTGTCACAGATTCTTCAGGTGACTTTATGACTAGCACATAATTATCAATGTCTGCAGATTTCAACTAGACAATAATTTGCACCATTTAACTCTCATGAAGTGGAGGATTCTAATATTCTCTTCTTGTCCAGTGATATTAGATTATTTCCATTACCACCATTAGGCCTATATCACTTTGTCAGAAACATAATGAAAGTGGTGATCTTCAGAGAACTAATACAGATATTCTTACTTTTTTCAATGTGTCCCAGATCTTGTACCCCACATTTGCTCATCTAATTTTTAAGAATTTTAAAGTCATCAATTTTAGGCCCTTTGGAATGAAGCTTTATCTTTCCATAGTTTTTCCCCTATGTTTTCATTTATCACTCAAATCTACAGAAACTATTTTCATCACTATCCTTTTGTATAATTCATACATAACACTTAAACCATCAAGACCTTCCAGTTTAGCTGGTTAAAATCCTAGGCTATCACCCACAATTTCACAGAGATTGCAACTAAATAAAATAACAGGAATGTTATAGATTAGAATAGCAAACCTTTCTCAATTGTCCTGAAACAAGGCCACATGTGTCCACCATAATTTTGACTAAACACAATAGAAAGGGTATTACTGACTAAATAGGTTAATACCTACTAGAAAGTTGGATCACAGACAAAAGTTGTATACTTTATGAAAATATTTATAAAAAATGTAACAGAGAGCCAAGAATTTTAGGACAGTGTTGGGTTGCAACCTCTTTGGGTGCTTCCTTGGTTTAATTTGAAACCACCCCTGTAGAGGCAAGAGGGCAGGGAGAGACTAAAGAAAAAAGCAGGCCACTCCAGATTGGTAGGTGGCAGGTTTAATAAAGAAGAAAACTTATTTCCAGGCCCCTTTTGGGTAGCTGCAAGATGAATAGATCTCCGTACCCACTCACCAGAATCTTGAAAGTTTATATACTGGCCTTAACTGTTATGTACACAGGGGGTTGACTAGCATTCCCAGTCCAGATAGTCTCATCCCCACATTACTGTCTCAAGTCCTTGGGCTGCTTCTAGTGGGGGTGGTAGATAAGTGCAGCTCACATTCCAAGCACAGGAGGGAAAGTGGGAAGCCTCCAGTTGTACGGGTCCAGCTCTTGGCTCAAACCAGTGGTCATGTCTTCTTGATGACCTTCCCTAACAGAATGATTTTATAATACAGATTATTTCAATGAAAATCTTATCTTTCCATAAACACAATGAAATTGACTTCTAATTATGAGGCCTCTGATCTTTTAATTTGGTTGTACTTTGGAAGTAATTATGCCAAGAAACTGAATCAAGTTCCCAATATTTAACATTAATTTCCTGTATTTGAAAAACTGAGCTTATCCTGGCAACTACCTTCCTATGGCAAATAAAACTTCTCATTACAGATAAAATGGATTCATCAGAAATCTTGATAGAAATAAATAGTTTCCTTGGAGTTTGTACTGATGGGGTTCAAGGTCTGTCATCAAAGAGCTGTGTAGTTCCTGTTAAGAATGAGATATTGCCTTATCCCTAATGCTTTATTGACATCCAAATAACTAACAAAAATACTATTTATTAAATATCTCCTAAACAAGAAATCTAGTGATTGTAATGGTAGCTATCAAAGCTCCAAGGTAACCAAAACTATTCTTTACATCCTGATGAGGGATCTATTTTCACCTAACAACAGTTCCTTCCAAACATTTTCTCTTTCATGTGGTAACAATCACTTTTCTCCTAGTAGCTAGTGTAAAACCAAAGCCTAAAACTAAGTTGTCAGGAATAGGACCACACAGCATGATCCCATCACTCCCTCATGATAGAGAACGGTTTGGTTCATTACTAAATAAGGGAATCAAACTTGGTTAGATCTATTGGCTAGTTTTTTCTTTCTAGGATGAATCCTCCAACTTCCTATAGAGTTATTCTGGACATTATACTAGCTGGATCCAATAAAGGGACTTGTGTTAGAATAGTGTTAAATTTTGAAGAAAAAAAATTAAGATAACTTGAAAATTTTAAAGTCTGTTATTTTTCCATACACAATTTTCATCACCTTCTATACCTTAAGAATATTACTTTTGGGGCTAGCCGAGTGGCTCAATTGGTTAAGAACTCACTCAAGAGTGCGAGTTCTGAGCAACAGGGTTGCTGGTTCAATTCCCAGCCCGAGCTGAGCTGCTGCTGAGCTGCCAACAGGTGGCAGGATGGCTCAGCTAAAAACAAAACAAAAAAAAGACTGAAACAGAATATCACTTTCTAAGTTTATTTTGTTGTTGTTGAAGCTAATCAGCCCTTGTCACAGCAAGCAAAAAAAAAAAGTGTATTGAAAGAGACCTTAGTAACAAAAGGCATGAGTTTGAATCAATCAGTGGTATGTGGATAAGAGAAAACATGGTTCAGAAGATAACCATAACTCGATAATTATAAATCTACAGCAGTGATGAGAGTTTATCAGTTACACTCAATAAGTTTTAAATATTGTTTTCCTGCATTATTTCTACATGAAAGGATGTAATATGCTCCCAAAGAGCTTGCTTGATTTATTGGGAAAAATAATATGTATTTTGAAAAATGAGCTCTGTGAGCAATGATGAAAGAGACTGAGCAGGCACAGAAGGAGAGGTTACAGTCTGCTGCGTAAATAATGCATTAGAAATCTGTTCCCATTCAGAAACACAAGTAAAATTTTTCTAATTGCACCCAAAATGTTAATTCTTGAACACTTTCTCAATTAGTAATATCACCATCATTTTCTCTTTTTAAGATAATTAAATTAGTTATTTTGAATTTAAAGGAGACCTGATTTTTAACTAATGGCATCTTAAAGTGGATTTTGGCATAATAAAATTATTTCCCCATAAATGTATGTTAAAAGTAAACATTTAGCTCATATATTCTTTTATAGAGTTTAGAAATCTAGAGATTTGGGTTTAAATATAAAACTAATGAACTCAGTTCACAAAATATTCCATAAATGAACCTAGTGAGCCATTCAAAATTGGGTTAACAGCAAGTTAATATGAATTAATAGAATAATTTCATGACATGACAATTGCAAAATTAAAAAGTGTAAAATACACTTAATATACATGGTAACTTAGCCAAAGGTAAACCTAACTTTCTTCTACATTATTGGAAGCTTTTCTTAGTTAATAGATAAAAATAATTTGCAAATAGTATAAAACAACGTGCAAATAATCAATGTTTAAGGGCTAGTATACTTTTTCTCTTAAGATATTACAATTCTTATAACTTGTTTAGTATGCTTATTTTCTTAGTTTTCCTTCAAGTTGAAAACGTTGGGTTCATTGAAATCATATCATAGTATATAATAATAATAGTTTGATCAGAAAAGTAAAATTATGATGCATGATTCATGCTATAAGTTTTAAAGTATTGCAAATCATCATTAGTTATCCATTATTATTTCATTCTGCAATGGAAGTTTATTAATTCAGGTTTTTGGGTTTTTTTTCCATTATCTGAGTCCATTTCTTCTATTATCTCAGTGGTAGTAATCCTGACTTTTTGAGCTTTTTTCAAAATTTGATTTGTTTATATTTCCTACCCCTTAAATAATAAAATTTCTAATTTCAACTTTGAAAAATATAATTCTTGTTTTAGTCTTTCTAATATTTTAATGATGCTTTTCTGAAAACTCATATCTTAGAAAATTCTAGTATCAGTTTAGGATGCTAAAAACAGAACCACAATACCCTTATTATGAATGGTTTGCAGTGCCACAGTGTAAATCCCTCTCAACAGAAAAAGGGATTTTTGTTTGATTTTGTTGCAGAGCATAGAGATACAAAATTACAAGAAGATGTGGTACATATATACAAATGCATATATCAGAAATTCAGACCCTAAATCTACATTCCCTTAGTTATAAATGCAATCTATTAATATGGATGCAATATAGTCATATGCATTTTTATATCTGTATGGCTAGTGGGTGCCTGACTTTGTGCTAAGAACTTTCATTGATTATCTCACTCAATTCTCCACAACAAACTTTTGAAGCGAGAGCCTTCATTGTCAACATTTCCAGAGGAAGAAATATATTTAGATTTTCTAGAAAAATATTTGCGAAAGCTGGTAAGTATAAGGGCAGGATTTAACCTCAGATCTGTTCAGTAATCCAGTCTGTGTTCTTGAGCATTCCATTTACCTCTCTACAGACCATCAGAGTCCATTAGGTGAGCACCTCCACACCACACCGGAGAGTCTCAGACACGTCTCCAATGCTGATCTTCCACAGGCTGGAAAATCTAAATAAATATGTGTGTCAGGAGACACTATCCAGTAAAAGGAAATGATGGTAGAATGTCATAACTCTAAGAAATTCTGAGCTAGTTTAGCTGTAAGTATAAAAGGCAGAAGCACTCAAACAACGAAATTCCACTTCATATAATATGACTTCAAGTACCTATGCTTCTCATATCTGCAGCCATGGTCCTTCATCTTTGTGAGGGCCATGGAACAAGTAGCACTTTATGTCTCTGTCTTTGTCCCATTACTTATCTTGGTGGAAAGCATAATCAGTCCAATAGTTTACCAAGTGCGGCAACAGCGCAGGAAACGCTCACTAAGAGCAATCTGCTGGGGAGATGTTTGGGGAGAAGCGAGCACACATAACCTCTTAGATTTCACCTAATGATGCTAAAGATTTGGATATAAATATAAAACTGGCGTTTCTGTGTCTGTTCAAGCACTGTGATGGCTGCCTGTCTCCCTGGTCAAAGTAACCCAGGGTTTGTGTCTGGAGACTGTAGGTTAAGGACAAATATACTGCTGAGGAAGACTGACTGCCTGCACCCACCGCCCCCAGTAGAGGAAGCTCTGTTATAGTCCACAAGGTTGGGTAAAAACGGGCCACTTTTACAATTTTTCCTGAAGACCTCACTCAGTTACGTTTTATGAAACGGTGTTACTCCAGATTCCCTGACACTTTGTCATGATTCTCATTTTAACCTAAGCAGAAGTGGATAGTCCATTCTGGTTACCCTTCTGTGATATAAACTAAGATAAAATTCTAAAGCAAAAAGTTCTTTCTTTAAAATGCTATATTTACAATATTCATCATGAACAGTGGAGAATACCATCCATTTCTTCTATTCCCATAGACTTGAGGATAGAGAACAGTTTCATCTTTGTATTTCCAGAGAATAGCCCAGGATATGTTATATAAAATTATTGGAGGAATTAATGAATAAGTGAGCCAAGTGAATATATGGATTTTTACAGGCATTTGATAACTATCATTATTAGATCCTAAAGCATCATCCAAATTTAATTATGAAATGGCATTATAAATAGTATATTACTACTTTATCAGAGATGATATGGAGTAGTGGGTAAGGACATGCACTCCTAGAACAAGACTGTTTGGGTTTTAAACCTTGACTTTGACACTTACTATTTATGTTTTCTCAGGCAAGTTTACTTATGCTCATCATGTCTCAATATCCTCATCTGAAAGTGGGAGTAAAATTAATTGCTGACATACTAGGTTTGTTGTGAGGGCAAAAAGAGCTTCTATAAAGTGCTTAGAATTTGGGTAAGATATGAATGCTAAAATGGTGACTTTAATGGGAGGTTTGGCTATGTATACCTCAGGAAGTGTTGACTGTGTTCAATCTTCAGGACTGGGTCAATGTTTTATTTTCAGAAAAATTCCTTAAGCCATAGAGAGGTTTTCTCTTATTTTATTTTTTTGAATTCTTCCACCTCCCGTAGCAAGTGACAAGCTCGGCTTCTGGTGTTCTTGTACTCGGCATGGTTCTAATGATGCTTTCTTTTTTTTTTTTTTTTTTTAGATTTTTATTGGGGAATTGGGGGGATGGGAACAGTGCTGGGGAATTGGGGGAAGGGGAACAGACAAGTTGCTGTCGTTTTGTTCTTTAATCTATTTGTGGAGGATGTTGTTTCACTGGCCCAAGTTGGCACCATCATTGCGCTCTTCCCTGGTGAGGCAGATCAGTCGCGCTCTTCCCTGGTGAGGCAGATCAGTCGCCGTCTCCTGGACGGCCGCTCACTGCGGCTGTTGGCCGCTCACGCTGGCTGTTGGCCGCTCACGCTGGCTGCTGGCTACACACGGTAGCCCATGGCAGCTCACTGCCACAGGGACTGCAGCCCACGCCGTTGCCGGCGACTCACAGCAGCCCAGCTCCAGGCCGAGCTGTTGTTCAGCATCTTAGTTGTAGAGGGCAGTGTCACTGGCCCTCATATATGGGATCCGAACCGGGGCCCTCTGGCATCCCAAGCGAGTTCTTAACCATCGCGCCACTCAGCCGGCCCTAATGATGCTTTCTTGATTTAAGGTCCAGTTCTAATGTGGTTAGAATATCACTGCAATTTACAGAGAAAGAAGAGAAGGGAAAATTAATGTTTGGACTTGAAGTTAGTACAAGTCTATGAAGACATGCCTCACAAGTAAGTGATATCAAATACCACAGGGTAGTGGATGAGAAAAAATTGTCAAGCAAACTGAAATTTATATGGAAACCATATGTAGCAGCTGAATGCTATGTGTACCTCAATCTGCCATGAAAACAGGTATTGTCCAAAAACTGGAATATTTTATCCCATGTGATACCTTTAAGCCTTCCCAGTATCAGCTGCCTGCTTCTCAACTTGCCTCAGTGAGGCCCTCGGGGCTTGATTTCCTGCTTCCAGGCATCCATCTTCATACACATTAGTTATCACTCTGGTATTATTGCCTGCTGTCTTTCTCTTTTTATCTTGCCTGCTAGCCTCTATGCTTCCTTTGGACCATTTCGTCCTGAAACTGTGTGAAGCTTAGCAAACAGCATATTACATATAAAGTGGACAGGTTGTGCATTCCTGAATGACTCAGATCAAGGAAACTAATTTTCTTTACTGCAGAAAAATAAAAAACAAACAAACCATATTTAAATCTACGACAACTCCTACATAAGCAATTTTCACAAATAATTGTTATATCAGAATCAAATTGTCATACTAAAATCTAAATTAAGTTGGTGTTATGTGTTCCTATCATAAAGTCAGTAATTCCTTCAAATTCACATGCTATTATACGAGTTTACTATACCAGGAGAAGTAGAATAGATACTTCCCCAGCTTCCCTGGAGCCTGTAATCACACAGAGAAAATAGTAATTATCATGAACAGGGAATAAGAGCCTGGCAGATAAAAGCCATTAACAGTAAATACTGTAAGTCCATTTGTAATTTATGTACCTCATAGATATATTATGATTCAAGTTCAAAGCATTAAGTAACTACATTGGAGGGGTGTGTAGTACAGATGAGCACCCTGAGAAGCAGAACAACTGATGAATTCTTCCTTGATCCTTCTAGGCAATCTTCATGGGAGGCGGAGTAAGGTGGTTAGATAGATTGATGCAGCCAAGTATTTCCGACCTCAGTTATTATTCTAGGAGAGTAGACTTCTGTAGGAGGTAAGAAGATAAAGAGAAAATTGAGCTTGTACAAGAAGATGAGATAAGACAGATTAGATGGGCATTCTGATGGTTTTCTTTCAGTAGAATATTCATGGAGTATTTAGCTCATGTTAATTAATCATTTGGAATTGGATACAGATATATTTAGCCCTTGAGTCTAGAAGAAATGTTACTCTGTTTCAGTTCTATTTGGGAGAGTAGGAGGTTATTCTGAAGATTTATTTAAGCAAGAAGATTTATGGAATCTGGCTAAGATATTAAAGAAGAATGGATTTTTCTAAATATACTTTTTCAACAAGATTTTCTGCTTTTATCTTTGTGAAGCAAATGTTGACCATTGACTATCCCCAGTATCCATTTTCATACATTTAAAATTATATATATATATAATAATACATAATAATTAGATTATAAGATATTGCTGGTGAGAATGTCAGATTTCTCAATATGCAATTTTTTTCTACTGAATTATTTTGCTAATGTTCGAATCTCTCCCTACCTTTAAAAGAAAAATACAGCTTAGAGGAGGCTTTTAAAATTAGCTTTTAGTAAGGTTCTTTTAAGTAATATTAAAGAACTGATAGTTATAATTTTTATTCCAGTATCTGTTTTATTCCAGTATCTGGTTATGTGTCTATAATACCAATAAGAATAATATTCTACATGGAAAATAGCTCTAATATCTCATAAATTTTTTTGGTATATGCAACAGACCTATGAGATATACTGAGCATTTAATTTAGACTTAAAATGTGACTAAAACAGAAAGGCAAATTCATTATTGCCACTTCTATGTCTGTATCTCTAGAGAGCAAATACAGGGCAGGTTTCTTATTTCTTTTACACGAACCAGGATGGCTTGGCGGAAGTAACAGTCAAGATGCATCTTACTTTTAATGGGCACTGAAATGACCAAAATCAATAGCGAACTATAAAAGCATTCATCAATCTTACGTTTCCCTGATAAAAGCTGAAACATTTAAGAATCAGAAGAAAGGTACAGGCCTTTTTTTTTTTTTTCTTTTCTCAAAAATATGCCTCTTTAAATTGGAAAAATTCTATACTGTTCACTCTGGGACATATAGGAATTTTTTTATTTTTATTTTTATTTATCCTTGTTTAGCAATAAGTGTATCAAGGCAGTTTTTGTCTCCTTGGATACTGAATACTTTTTCTGGTTTAGTTCTGGTGGTTAACTGTAATCTCCTTTTATGGAAAACAAATAAAAAACTTAAAATGACATATATCTTAATTCCAACCATCAACATGTTTGCTGATTATATAGGTATTTTCATATTTAATGTGTTATGATTTTATTGATTTAAGCTGCAATTATTTGGCAGTTATTAATAAAACATTCACTGTTTACATATTATCACTTAAGGGTTGTCTAACACATAATGGTTTTTTAAAAGCATTTTAAACATGTATATCACACATATACATGCAGTAATGTATTATTGTTTCTAATCTAATCACAGAAGAAAACTGACAGCCTTGATAGGCTTACATTTATAGTAAAGATGCCTTGGGTATGACGAAGTCTATTCATTTCCCATATTCTCTTTATCCTTGAATGTTAATAGAATACATGCCAGCTAGAATTTGTTTCATGAGAGTTTGTTTTTAGAATTCTAGAAAAAAATAGAATTGCTACCAATTACTAATGTTCAGAAAAAATTGTGTTGAAGATTTCTTTTGATAGCCTACTTTAAAGTTAACAATTGGATTTCTACATTTTGAATCAAGGTCTTTGAAATACTCAAGCCAGAAAATGATTTCATAATAATACTTTGTATATGGATCCTGCTTTGATAGATAAATGGCTTCATTATCACATTGGATACTGATAGTAACATTAAATTTTCATTTGTTTGTTTTGATGAGATAAGGCTTGCAGTGGAGTGTAATAACTAGTATAAAAGTTTGGGCATTATCATCATTATGTAATTAGGTAAGGTAGAAAATTAATATCTTCATTTTACAGAGGTGTCTGGCCTAAAGCCTCATAACTAACTACAATTACTCTAGTTCACTTTACCAAGCTTAGGCCCATCTGCTTCTAATTAATTTCATGCTGCTGCTCCCAGTCACCAATAATTGAGTATGCTGGTTTCAACGGCATGGGAGAAGAATTCTGAGTAGCAGAGAAATAGGAAGAAAACTAGTCCCTGGATCTTTGTCTGTAAAATATCTAAAAATGTAATATTATAATATATTTAATAATAAATTATGATCATGAATTCAAGGGACGTTTACATTAAGTAATCTATAATACAATTAATAAAGTCCAATTACACATATTGTGTACCTGTTTCTATAAATGAGATAGGTCTTCAAATTTATTTTATTGTAATATTTTTGTCAGATAGTTATATAAGTTATACTAGCTTTATAAAATGAATTGAGGGTGCTATTTTTCTAGACCTGTTCTGGAAACAAACAGACATCTAGATGAATATATCTCACACACACACACACACACACACACACATTTGTAAATATATTTACCTCCCAGAATTATTATTAGTCCATCAGATTTTCTAATTTTTCTTTTGTTCATATGAGCAAACTCTTTTTCCATATAATTGGTTGGCAAGAACTGTCTAGAGCAGTGGGTTTCGACCTTCCTAATGCCACGACCCCTTAATACAGTTCCTTATGTTGTGGTGACCCCCAACCATAAAATTATTTTCGTTGCTATTCTATAACTGTAATTTTGCTACTGTTATGAATCGTAATGTAAATATCTGATATGTAGGATGTATTTTCATTGTTAGAAATTTGAACATAATTAGAGCATAGTGATTAATCACAAAAACAATATGTAATTATATATCGTGAAATATTTATTTCTAATTACAAATAAATGAAATTTTGTCTTGAAGCCTGGTACTCTTATGTGGGCATATCTGCATGTGGGCGGACCCGCCTGGAAACAGATAGAGGAGCGGTGTCTCGGTTCCTAAGACCATCGGAAATATGTCTTAGGCGACCCCTGTGAAAGGGTCGTTTGACCCCCAAAGGGATCGCGACCCACAGGTTGAGAACCATTGGTCTAGAGCAAATAGTAAGTTATTTACTGGTTTATTGGCTTATCTTCCTGTGTGTGGGGGAGGGTGGAATGCTTGGAAGAGATAACTGACATATATGGTCTTAGCTGTTAGTCTCAATGATTGAGTACTGTCTATTCAAGTGTTCTCAATTCTCAATTCAAAAATCCTCCAGAGTCTGGGCAGATTAAGAAAAAAAAAAAAAGATTAGTCAATGAGACCAAGTATATAAAATTACAGAGGAGAAACTTTTCTTGCAATCCAGGGAATGTGTCCATAGCCAAAGGCAATAAAACAATAATCACAAAATATCATGTAGGCTGAACAAAACTCATCTGCTGTTCAAATATGCCCTCAGGCTACCCATGTGCTCTATGTCATTTACAGTATATTGTACTTACATTCACCTCTTCATCTTCTATTTGTGCCTCATCACACTATCGTGTTGTCTGTCTCTCACAGATCCCAAAAAACTTTCCTTGCTAATCTATAAAATGATCTCATTGGTTAATTCAGTGATCATTTTTGGAACTTCAGTCTTATTTGTTTTACCATCAGCATTTGGTATGTATTTTTATTTTTTAAAAAAATAGCTTCAAAATGAGTTATAAAATGATGTTGCATGTTTCGTACCTATTTAATTTTGAGTGGTAAGTGGCTGTTATCCATAAAATGTTTTAAACCATTACCCCTTACTTATCTTCTAGGTGTATTATAATTTCTTACCCTTGCATGTACAATTCACTTAGCCTTCCATATAATGTCACTCTTCTTCATGAAAACAATAGCAATTGCTATTTATTCATTTACTTAGCATTTCCTGAATGACTTTCAAGTTCTAGATTGGTTGTTTTCAATCTAGGATCTCATTTAAAGCAAATGTTGAGCGTTTCAAAAATGTCTAAACTAATCCCACAGAAACTCGGACAATTGATGTAAATGTAGCTTGTTACCATTACTTTTGATATTTTCTAAAAGATTATATCTAAGACTGAGAGCTACTCCAAGCTTTGGGGTTACAGAGACAAACAAGACATGGCTTCCTGTTTGGAGAAGCTATTTGACCTCTTCTTTCATTTTGCATTTTATTTCAACTCAAATAATATGCATTGATATTTGAGGCAACCACCCATTATGATGAATAACTTTGCAAAAGATATCCCCGTTGATATAACTCTCTCTGTGTTCTGTCAGATATACCATATGCCTCTGATTTGTTGATCTTGTTACAATATAATTATACCATGAATAAGCAGGTGCTGATATTTAGCAGAACCATGGCTTTGGTTTTGTATGCTCTATTCATTTTTTTCTTCCAATATTTAAGGAATGAGTAGTTTTGCCAAATGTGGAAATGTGCACTGAGAAAGCAACAATCTAAAACAACATGTTTCTTATTTTCCTGTTGAGAACAGTTCCATTAATATGTGCATATTTATTTCTATTAAACTTTCACTGAAAAAGAACTAAAAACAATAAATGCTCATGTATTTACCATTCTACTTCAACAACGGTAAGCATTTTGCCATGCTTGTTGTATCTATCCTTCCAGGAATTTTTGTTGTTTCTGGACTATTTTAAAGTGAATTCAAGGCATTTTAACATTTCACCCATTAATATCATATTATTCAACTCAAAACCCATTTCATTACATTACTAAAGTATTGTTATTATATTTTTAAAAACTGAAGTAATTATATAGCATCACCTATGCAAATTCCCTGAATAGCTAATACATGAATTTTTATAGATCATTATTCTTTGAAAGATGATACAAATAAAGAAACACGGTTTATTAGTCCAAAATGATATTTTTATCATTTATATATTATATATATATGTTTATTTTAGTATTATTTAGAAATATTTTATTGACTTTTTATTTTATTTTATTTACTTGTAGTTGACTAAGTTGTATCTGAAGAGGTGGTTATATTCAGGTGGTGTGTGTGTGTGTGTGTGTGTGTGTGTGTGTGTGTGTGTGTGTGTGTTTTAATTTCCTACCCCACTGGAATGAACTATTTAGCTATCAATTCTTGTTTTTTTCCTGTGTGATGACTTGAGTGCAAGTGTTGACTATCAAAAATGGGATTGTTTGCTTATTTTTTTTCAGATAGTTTCTTGTTAATATATAGAAACACAACTGATTTTTGTATGCTGATTTTTTATCCCATAACTTTACTGAATTCATTTATTAGTTCTAACAGTTTTTTCATGGAGTCTTTAGTGTTTTTACTATTTAAGATCATGTCATCTGCAAAGACAATTTAATTTCTTCCTTTCTGATTTGGATGCCTGTGATTTTTTTTTCTTGCCTAATTGCTCTGCCTAAAACTTCCTGTACAAAGCTGAATAAAAGTGGCTAGAGTTGGAATATTTCTCTTGTTCCACATCTTAGAGGAAAAGTTTTCAGCTTTTCACCACAGAGTACAATATTGGCTGTTGCCTTGTCACACTTGGCCCTTATTATGTTGAGGCACATTTCTTCTGTACCTAATTTATTGAGTTTTCATTGTGAATATATGTTGAATTTTGTCAAATGCTTTTCCTCCATTTATTGATATGATCATGTGATTTGTATTTATCCAAAGAAATGAAATCAGGATTTGGAAGAGCTAATGTGCATCCTATGTTCACTGAGGCATTATTTACAATAACCAAGATATAGAAACAACCTAAATGTCCACTGATATATGGATAAATTGATAAAGAAAATGCACGCAATAAATATTATTCAGCTGTAAAAAAGAAGAAAATCCTGCTATTAGCAACAACATGGTGGACCTGGAGGACATCATGCTAAGTGAAATAAGCCACACACAGTTAAATACAGTGCGCTATCACCTATATGGGGAATCTAAAACAGTCAAACTCATAGAGTCAGAGAGTGGAATAGTGATTGCCAGGGGCTGGAGGTAGGGATAAATGTGGATATGATGGACAAAAAGTTCAAAGTTTCAGTTATGCAAGATAAATAAATTCCAGAAATCTACTAGAGAGCATAGTGCTTATAGCTAACAATACTATCTTGTATACTCAAATTTTTCTAAGGGGGTATGTCTTATGTTAAGTGTTCTTACCACAAATATAATAATAATAATAATAATAATAATAATAATAATAATAATAATAATGAAGGAATCAGAAGGCAACTTGAGGAGATGATGGATATATCTATGACCTTATGGTAGTGAGCCTTGATGGTTTCACAAGTGTATACTTATCCTAAATTCATCAAATTGTATATAATAAATATGTACAGCTTTTACATGTTAATTATACTGCAACAAAATGGTTTAAAAAAACAAAAATTAAATTAAATGAACTCAACGCATGCCTTGTAATCCAGAGAGCTTCTATGACAGCCTTTAAGAAGTCTCTCTTCTCACACAGGAATGTAACAGACTGTGCTAAAAATTAGTCCTTAATCTCGCATAAAGTTGGAAGAGCAACAGAGGAACCTGAAAATATAGCCTTGCTATATAGCCCTTGTGTCAAAATCAAGAACTTGGTAGAAGAGTGCATCCTGAAAATTGAGATGTTTGAAAAACCTTATACCTCCAGATTCTTCTGAATAGTCTTGAGATATATACAACTGTGTTCTCAGTAACTAAATAACAATCTGTGAAACAAAGGGTAGACAAAGGATTTTTTTCTCTCACTGCAAATCTAATGACTTAGTTGGTTTTTTGGTCTTGCAGTGATAACTTCTTCATAGGATCAGAGATCCAGATTCCCAAGGGGAAATATTTTCACTAGGTAACACAGTAATATTTCCACTTAATGCTTTCTTTGCCTTGTGGTCATTCTGTGTTTCTCATGCCAGTGAACCAGTACAGAAAAAAAAGTTAATAATGGGGTAGGGGGTGGTTGGAGGATGGGGTAATTGACACAGAATATCATTGGAAAATAAGACAGAAGCCACATATTTGGGGAGGGGTTAAAATGTCTGAAACAAGAGGTATACACGGGATCATGTCACAATGGTGAACCAGTTATTACTCTCATAGTATGTAAGGGCAAGTAAATTAAAGGCTTACACTCCTTGGGAATGAAGGCTAGGGTCATCCCATAAGGGAAGCACATAGACCAGCGATGACGTTTTGCAACATTTTTGTCATCAGTTCTGCTTGTTACTGGCCACCCTGACCTCTTTATCAGCGACGTGTTCTCTCCCCTCAGCAAAATGTTTAATCCATTTGTATACTACCATTTTCTTCATGGCATTATCCCTATATACTTGGACTAACATGTCCCTGATTTCACTTCCACTCTTGCCTAATTTAACAAAATATTTAATGTTTGCTCATTGATCTAATTCAAGCTCAGACATTCTCGCGACAGCACACAAAAACACACAACAATAATGAACACCACTCAGCAAGACACTGCCACATGGCAACACCAACACAGCTGTGAGACACTGATACACCAAGGTTATGAAACCTCACTGAGCTGTTTGTACAGTGCTGCCAATATAAGTGCAGAGCGGCAAGCTGGTGAACTTAATTGTCAGATCTCATATGCATATATGGCTCTTTAAATTTAATTAAAATTCAATTTAATAAAAAAATTAGTTCCTCCATCACACATGGGGTTAGGTATGGCCAGAACAGGTAGTTTCTTTGCTTTGTAGAATACCGTGCAGTGGCTACATCTTCTCTCTCCCTCTGGCTTCAGCAGGTTGGGTCCACATGATCTCAGTACTGCTGGAGAATGGAGTACCTGCTATGATTGTAGCTCCCTCTTGATGGCCTCGGCTCTCTTCCCCAGTAATAGCACCTCCATCTTTGTTTCTCAGCTCTAAGTAAGTTAACAGCTTTCTGCCTTTGCAATTCTCTAGAGTATCTTGTTGTCTCTTGTTTGTCTTCTCAGCTCTTTGAAACTTGTTTAACCAATTCCCTCTATTAAATCCCTCCTCCACTTTTTCGCTTTACTTTTTGAAAAACTAGAGTGATTTCTGTTTTAACGACTGAATCCTGATTAATACATAGATCAATCTCATAAGTTACAAAATTTTGTTTTTAGTAAGCCATGTGATTTGGAATAACACCTTATTATGCAATGTTCTCTAGGTGAAAACCACTGAATGAGAGAAAAATGAGTTGCTTAAAATAAAGGCAATCTTAGTGTAGTTTTACTTTGTTGGTGGAATAAGAAATAACTTTGAATTATTCTATTCACAAAAACAACATAACTGTGGTTTCATATTGAGGTTCTAAATAGAAGTTATAATGACTAAAATTTCCCAAAAGTCATTTCTGAATCCCTTGGTGGTGGTGGTGGGGGGGGTCTTTCAGCTAAAGTCGATTTCAGTGTTAGTATTTATGAAGTAAAAAAAGAGGTAAAGTATATGAAAAATAAAATTTGTTTGCATTTTTTTTCCATAAAAGGAGTTCTGAAATTAACATGTTGCTTTCATGAACTTTCCAATGGAAAAACATTTGAATATTCTCATTGTGATTAATTTGAAAAGTCATTCTAAGATGGAAATTGGGAATAATTATGAAGGGGAAAAATCCTCACAGAACGATGATAAAATGTTGCTTCTATTAGATGGAATGGTTTGTGAGCAGTTTAGTAATTGTATCAAGGTTTATTTTGGTTAAAAAGCTGAATTAAAGCAAATTTCAGAAAAGGCTAAAAAAGTACTTTTTTGACAATCTGTTCCCTACTTTTCTAATATAGTGTTTATTTCACACTAACTTTTTGTCTGGCCATTTTCATATTTTCAGAGTCCTAGTATCATATGTATATAAAATTCCAGGATCTTTGGGTGTGCTCTACATCCACATGTTTATCCAGAAAAAAAAATAATATGATCTTTTTGGATGGGTTTTCAATTTTCAAATCTGTTACTGTGCATATTGTTGACTACTGATGTGACTATATATATATATATATATATATATATATATATATATATATATATATNTATATATATATATATATATATATATATATATATATATATATATATATATATTGTTTTTTTAACTTTCCCATTCCCAATATTACTGCTGTATTTCTTAAATGACACTTACCCAAGTGTCAGAAAAAAAGTATACCTTCTGAATTGATTCCAAAATATTCTGAGCATTTTTTTTTCTTTAAATGTATTCTAATCCTCTTGTTCCAATCCTCTCAAATTATTTTCCCTCCTATACCCAAAATTCATAATTGCTAAATGAATAGGACTTTGTGATATTAAATCTATGTGGTAAGACATAAAAGCTGGTCAGAAGTCAGAGAATCTCAGTTCACAACTTGGATCTTTTTTGAGCAAATCACTAATATTATCTCATCCTTGGAATGAGGCTACAGCACTAGGTGAACACTAAAGTCCTTTTTCCTTTGGATGTCTATGATTCTATAAGACATTAATAGAAAAAGAAAAATATTAGTTATAAGCACTTAGTATTATTTAAAAACATATTTTCTTTGAGAAACTTAAGTCAATAATAATTCAGTACAGCAAAGTGACTAAGATCATGGGCTCTGATTCAAGATTCATTGCATTCAACATTGTACTGACTTACAATGAAAATTTGAGAAATATTCTTAACCTTATTTTCTTAATCTGTTTAATGTGGATAAAAATATTATTTGTGTGTGTGTGTGTGTGTGTGTGTGTGTGACAAATACAGAAAGAGAGAGAGAGAAAATTAACTGAGTTAAATGTAGCACACTTGGAAAAGTAACTGACACAAATGTGTGTTGTATAAACTAAATAATTATAATTATTACTTTAATTATTCAATAAATTGAATTTGTGATCTGTTAGTAGGATATTTTGCCAGTGGCCATATGCAAATAGAAGTAATATGTTGTCATTTCAGTTTGATTTCAATTTTCACGTATAAAAGGAGCATTAAATTATATATATATATATATATATATATATATATATATATATTTAGAATATAACAGTTGCAGAATTATCAAAGTTATAAGTATCATAATAGCAGATCAAGGAAGAGAAAAGATAATGATAACTTCTTATCAGATCAGTCAATCAAATAAAATCTTATAAAGAAAAATTATAAAGAAACAAAAGCTTGAATGGGATCCTATAATTTACAAAGGTTAGCAGTCTGTTAATGTGAAAAATATGGAATATAAAGAAGCAAGCTGTGTAAGAGAGTATAGCTGACATAACCAGTGCATGGAGGCAGCGGAGGCTATGGGAAGATGACTTGTAACACCTGTTGTGTAATCTAGCTCCCAGTAATTCAACATAGTAAGGGCAGAATCTGACTAATGCATGGAAATGAGAGTCCTTTGCTGTGATATTTGTAAAGGGAATCTAAAAAGAAAAGTCCACCTCTCTTCTTGAGTGAATTGACTATAAAATTTCTGTGTGGCAGCTATTGGCAGCCATGTCTTCCATATAGTTTGAAGACAAATTTAATGTGTGGACATTAAACCATTCTTAAAAGAGAAATGCTAAAGATTGAGAGGAAAAAAATGGTAATTTTTAACTCCTTATAACGACTTTTAACTCCATTACAGTTGTATTTATAATACATTTTCCTATTTCTTTAAGCTATTTTAAGTCCAGTCTCTGCTATTTGCAAGCAAAAGAATCCTTATCAATACATTAGATATATGCAGAATTGTTTATTCAAGAATAACATTTAGAAGATATTGGGTCGTCGGGAAAGTCATGACGCATTTTTGCATTGAAAAACATAGAAAAATACGTCATGACTTTCCCAACGACCCAATAATTAAGAAAATCATTATCGCTCTTAAGTTACACCTGGGTCGGGTTCCAGGAAACAGCCTCTGAGATGTAGATTGTGCAATTGTTTATTAGCGATTATTCTCAGGAGCAAGACTTATAAGTAGGAGAGGAAAGCATGTTGGAATAAAAGAAAAGTTGAACTTCATTGTAGTTTCAATATTAATCTCTACTGATCCCATGGGAAGCCATCAGCTAAATGGACTTCACAGGACTTACCCCAAGTCAACCAGTCATTGCTTGCAGGCAGTGGCTTTTGGTTGAGGGCTCTTCCTGTAGAAGGATTCAGCTGTGAGCTATTAGTAGACAAATGCTGCAGGCTGATGGGAAAATCAGCACTTAAGTTCCAAAACAGGGAAGTTGGGCAGTATACCATAATATACACTGCATTAGATATAGTGCATTTTTAGTTCTTATTTAATTTCTCTTTAGCTAATAATTTTAAGACAATGTTAATTAGCAATACAACCCTGTATGACCCTAAGAGCCCTGTGTGACTCTTAGCCTTATATTATCAAACGTGAAGGGAGGAGGGGTCAACAACCTACAATCAAGAAAAAATAATTTAATTCTCTCTAGTGGATATTTTCAAAATTATGTCTCAGAATCAGAGATGTGATATAGAGAGTCTGTAGATTGCCAAATATTTGGCATATCCAGTGTCTAATTAATTGATATCATCTGAACCTGGGTCATTTGTCAAAGCTCTTTGTTCATGTTTTTTTTTTTTTCATTTAAATTTACTTCTAAATTGCCTGATTTCAGTGTTCAGTCTCTTTTTTTTGGAAGAGCTAATGGAGGCCATATTTCTTGTGTTCATTTATGTTTCAAATATTAGTTGTCATATATTTGAATGGAGTTTTGTTTGGGTGAATACTGTTAACTACATTTTCCTCAGTCTCAGAACTTAGAGGAAACTGATCAGAGTCTTTTGACATTGAACGTTATTCTGGCGAAGTCTGAGTATGATTCACTGTTTTTTCATCTGTTAGACATTCTGCCTAGTTGTCTAAACAATTCTTTATATTTGAAGTTTAGTAAGTTAGCTTGATGCTAATAATTCTGTGTCAACTTTTCATAGAATGCAATATAAACTTTAATATATTAACTATTCAATTAATCCACCCATTCATGTAACAAATATTTATTAGAATCATTTAGTAAATGTACCTGTTACATGATGGAAATGTACAAGTTAATGCACTTACCACAGTGAACAAGATAAACAAGATTTTTGAATTCATTTAGTTTGCAATATATTGAGAGAGTTATAGAATTTTAGTTAATAGTAAGTGCTATGAAGGAAAATAAGATAAAATATATTATCTTATATATGGAGGTTAAAAGTCCTTTTTAAAGGAAAGGTTAATTAACCAAAGCAAAATTGAATTATAAAAATTAACTGAACAGTTATTCCCACATACTAAATTAGAGAAATATTTATTAGCATGGTATTTTCTAAATGCCTTAAGATTTTATATATTTACAAGTAAATATATAGCTGTATTGTTAAAAATTTTTTGGTATTTTGTAGGGCGTTTTCTCTTAAATATTCATGCTCATGAATGATCTAATTATGCACTGTGTACTTAAAAGAATATTCTATCATGATGTTTTCTGAAAGGGTTCATTCACTGGTTAGGGTTTCACATTAACGATAATGATATTACATCTATTTTAATTATGAAATTTAATTAACCACTAAATTAGCTATATGCAAACCATGGATCCCCATCCGATGTATCTACCACCCATGCTTTAATTATTTGCTAGCGAGTCCTAAATTTCTAACCTTATGCTTTGTAATCACAGTCCCTCAAAACTTTCTCTAGTCTATTATGTCTTCTCTCACCTCCATCTCTCCTTCTCTTCTCTTTCTTGATTTAAGACCTTTGAACCTATTTTTTTCTGATAGAAACACTGCCTTATTTCAACCTGCTTTACCTAGCTAACTTCAGTTCCTACTTTGGTTTGCTGTTTAAATACTAGTTCCTAAAAGAAGCTCCCCCTGACCAGCACTAAACTTAGAGTTCTCTGTTATAATTCTTAGATTAACTTTTGCTTCAAAACAGTTGTCAATTTTAAAATAAATACTTCATTTCTATGTTTAATGTTTGCGTTCCTCCTTAGACTATTGCGGCTATGTCTATCTTAGTGAATGATGAAAGCCTCGTCTAGCACATAGAAGACACATACTTGTCCAAGATAGGAGGAATTAATTAAGATAGAGAGTGAGAGGGTAGAGGGAGAATGTGGCAGTAAAAACCATGAGTATGAGAATGGATGCAAATGTTCTATGAAAGAAAAACATAAGACGTAATATGAGGATTATAGGACAGTGTGGAGTTGAGAATGGTTTCATTATTTGAGATTTTTATAGGTTGTATGTAGTGGAATGTTATGATTATTAAACTGTTTTAGTGCTAATCATATCATTGTAATCATATAATTGCTGGCAATGGGCTAGACCTTAGAAATTTAGTATAAATTTATAATTTGATTAAGAAGGATATTTAGTCCAGCTAAAGTAAATAATTCTTAATTTCTTAACAGATTTATCAATAAAATAAACATGCATGGATAGTGCATTGCTTACATGATATTGAAGTATTCAAGTAATGATATTTTCATAAAATGAAATTATAGTAATAGTGCTATAAATGTATTAAAGTTTGCATTCTCAAAATAAGCATACTCTTAAGTGGGGCTGCTAAATATAACAATTATGTTTTGGTTCTTGAAAAAATTAATATTTTAATATTCATTTTTATTGGTTAATAATTAATTTAATGTAAGTAAATTCTGAATATCTCTTCCTGATAATATATTACTTATTTACTTCTGTTAATATGACTTTTTACTATTGTTTAGTTTGATAAATACATTTTAAAAATTAATTTCACTTTTTTCTAATTCATGAGTCTCTTATGTGAATACACAGGTGACTCATATCTGTGTCTTTTTTTTTAATAAACAGTGTTAACTCAGCTGTAATCTGAGGGGACTATAGAAATAATGCAAACAAAGCACCTTCACATCTTTGAAAAAAACCATCCACATATAAGTAAAGTACTTGTTACTTTGATATTTATATACTAAATATATATTATTTACATGTGGAATCTCAAGAGTATAATATGTCTATTGTATTATGTTTCAGAGGCAGTACGTTTTTGTTTTTCATTTTTGTTGCAGTAATAGTAGAACATTTTGATGTTTGAAGAAGGTGGAATTGTTTGTTTTTTTCTGCAGTAATAAAACCTTATTTTATTGCCTATTTTGTTTCACAACAATAATTATGACTTTGAAACCCTCCTGGCGTTTTGTAAGTAACTGAACAAATAAAACCATGTCAACTTTTCTGTTTATTGTAAAATTCTAGTACTTCAAAGTTGTTGGTGAGGGACTTTAAAGCTCAGGAACTTTATGATGGGAAAAATATAATTAACTCTTCAGCAGTGTGTCATATATGACCCAGGATAGTAGTGCTCAAAACTACTAACTATCTCAATGGTAGTTATCCGTGTGTGTGTGTATGTGTGTGTGTGTGTGTGTGTGTGTGTGTGTGTGTGTGAGTGTGTATACATATATATAGATATAGATATATAGATATAGATATATAGATATATATGACTAAAACTATGTAAAGCCATTTTGTGTATTATATCCCAGGAAATATAATTTTTTCCGTGATGTTGTGTTGGAGATATGTTTATAGTTCGTAAGTAAGATTGCCAGAATTATTTAAAAGTGAATTTGAATTGATAGTTATCTTAAGTGTAGTTTTTTTAGGATAATCCGATCATTTTCAAACTCACTATAGCTGAGTCCAAGCATATTCTAAAAACTCCTGATAGGCAGAACCTCTGATTTAAATAGATATAATTTGTTTACATTATCTAGCATGTTGCCTCATGCATAGTAGGCAGATAGTTACTATTCGTAATTAATGCCAATGACTATAATGTCCATTCTTTCATATCCTGGGCCACATTGCCTGGTGCGAGGATGTGCTCAAACTGGTCCTGTTTACTAATATGGTTTCAAAGTGTAAATTTGGTCCTCAAATCCTAGTAGCCCCTCCTGAATGTGACTATTCAGACAATAAGCAATATTCAAAAGTAATGAAGTGCTCTTTTTCTTTTCTTTTTTTCCACACAGATCTACTATTTAATAACATCAAGTGGCTGAAATTGAAGAGTTGGGAATAAATGATATCCTACGCAGCTTCATAATTCCATACCACAAGGAAGGAGAAAACCCTCCATGAAAATTCAGGAAGAGCATATCCCCTGGGATTGACCACGGAGCCCACTTCTACAGTATGAAGTCCCTTCCAGTACTAGGCATTTTGGAAACTAAGTGAATAAAGTCACTGGGCTTTTAGAGACATGGAGAAGTTGGAGTAAGTTGTCACAGATTGGATGGGGTGGCAGGGGGCTGCCCCTTACTATGCTGCGTCCAAGCAACAAAAAACCCTTTCTGCAGTTTCTCTAAACAGTGGCTTCTGATCCTGGGGGCCTTGGAGAGTCATGGTCCTGCTGCTGAGTGGGCAGGGGAGCCGGGTGGCAGTGCCACTGGCCTTAAGGCAGGGATACTGAGTGGAGAGAGAGAAAGCACGGGGCCTCTAAGCCTCCAAGGGCTGCTGTGGTGGGAGGGCTGACTCTACCCATGGGAGGAAGAAACCACAGTTCTCCAGTCTTCCTGCCTTTGAAGCTGCGTGGAGAATGATAAATTAAGAGGCATATTAAACATGTGGGTAAAGCCAGCAGGGACACCCAGGACTTCCAGACAGGGAGGGAGGAAGCTAGGGCTTCTTTCTGAGATAACTGGAAGGAATCCACCCTCCCCAGGAGGGGGCCCCACTGAGGACCTGGCAGAACCACCAGCTGCTGCTTTTCTTTTCAAGGACCTTGAATACACTGTCCTCTCCTGGAAACGGCTGGTACCTTCATCTCCTTCAAAGATGGCCACGGCCACACACAAGTCCTCTGGGCTGTCAGCTCTGGGGAAGGGGGCTGCAGTCACTTTCTCCCTGATTTCTCTGATCTTGCCCACTATCCCTGGCCCAAGCCCGCCTTTGCCTCGAATGTCATCTTGGCCTCCTGAGTAGCTGGAGAAAAAAAGTTTGGCTTTTGGAGGGACCAGTAGGGCCTGGCTAGGGTCAGGAGATGCCTTGCTTTCATTGGCTTCCCGCTGCAGCCCTCTGACCTCTGGGAGGGGCCCTCTGACCTCTGGGATGGGGCTGGATGATGAGGTTTTCTTGGAGGTGGGCAGGGGGAGTAGTGGTCTCCAGGGTGGGACCACAGGTCTCTGCTGGGGAGCCTCTTAGAGAGGCAGGGGCATACTCTTAGGCACAGGATCTGCTGCCTTGGCTGGCTTCGGAGGGGCTCTGCAAGGCCATCTCCTTTGGGCGGAGCCCATCCTTTTTGCCCGTCCTGTCCTGGGTGAGGCCAGGCCCCTCCCTTGGGAGAAAGCTGCGGTTGAAGGCCACCTCTTGGCCCCCAGCAGCCTGGTGGCTGCTCTCTCCATCCAACAAGTGCTTCTTTTGGGACTTGGCAGGCCTGAGCTTGCTCCTGGGGTTGCAGATGTCCACTTGGTCTTCACCCCGAGGTGGTTCTGTCCTGCGTCAAGGAAAGGGTTTTGGCCTAACCTGAGGTTTGAACTTCAAAAAGGGATTCTGGGGGATGGATTCCGGCTTCTCCTCTGGTGGGTCGGCTTTGGATTTGGAGATGGGCTGGAGGTTGAGCCTCTTCACTTCCTTGGCCAATGCTTTGTGGCCACACTCCAGCCCCATCTCATTTTTCAGTTGGAACAACTTGCTTTTGTCAGGTTTGGGCTCTGGCCTCCTGCCATCCCAGGCTGGGGGGTTGTATTTAGCTGGAATCATTGGCAAAATCATGCCAGGAGACTTGGGCGAGCTGTTCTCTCACCTGCAGTTCCCCTTCAGACTTGAGGATGGATTCTTTCTGGGGAGGGAAGCCCGGCTTCTCCAGATCGGGGTGTGAGATCGCCTCGTAGCCCGCGCATAAAGACACATCTAAAGACTTCCTCAGGACCTCCTTACCGCCCTTCCAGTGTTTGGACCACGAGATCCTGGAGTCCACAGCACCAGCAGCACATCGGGCAGGGGCTGAGAGGGGCCAATGGCTTCACTGCTCGTGTTCTCCGTCATCACTGCATCCCCCTGCCGGAGCTGGGCCATCTCATTGGGCAAAGGAGCCAGAAAGTTGGGTCTTGAGGCATAGCTGGTCTTCTTATACTTGTCAATGAAGGTTGTTGGGGCCCATCCTTCCTTATCTTCAATCTGAATGTACCACCAGCCACTCAAGTTCTTCTCGATGACCTCGACCTTCAGGCCCATCTGGAAGCTGATGCCATCAGGGATGGTTGTGTGGAACTTGGCAATGGTATAATAGTCTTCCTCCACTTGGGGTGGGATGGGAGGCTTGGGCAGGTTGAGACCTCGAGGTATGGTCATATCCCAGTGAGGAGGGAGTGTCTGCCTCATCTTGGGTGATCTCTGCTTGATATCGCCGGCGGGTGGTGGGTGGCCCTAGGACCGGCTGTCCCTCTGGCTGCGGAGCGGCTCCTTCTCCCTGCCCACCGAGTTCTGCTGCCGGGAGACGCCATCCAGGTCGAGGACGCCCGCGTGAGCAGATGAGCTGGGGCCCAGCTTCAGCGGTAAGGGCTCCCTGCTGCTCCTCTTCAGGTACGAGGCTGGGGCCTAGCCCTCTTTGCCCTGGTACCTGATCTTCCACCAGCTTTCCAGGATTTTCTGGATGACCTCCACCATGGCCCCTCTCCCTAGGTTCATTTCATCCTGTTCACGAGCTGTGTAGTGGTAGATGACCGTGTACTTCTCCTCTTCCTCAGGCTGGAGGGAAAACTCTTCCTGCACACCATCCTACCCTTCCAGGCAGGCCGTGGAGACCCGGCTTTGCTCTTCAGCGCTGCTGACGAATCACCAGCCTGACTCGGTCTTCCCGATGATGTTCACCACCTGCCCCACGCGAAGGCTGATCTCTGAGCTCTCCTGCTTCTGGCAGCCTGCTGCCGCCACATACTGCTCCAGGACCACGGGGTCCACCGAGGTCAGGTCACTCCCAGATTTCCTTTTCCCAACATGCTCCTCTTTGGGGGGATTCAGGTCCTCAGGTTTTGTCTCACAGAACTGCAGCACCTCATCAAACTGAGAGATATATGGGGACACCTGGACCAGGGCCTTCCAGTATTCCTCAATCGGTATCAGGCGTTTGACAGCCATGTCCCAGATGTGGCTTCTTCGGAAGAGAAATTTGCCTGGCAGAAAGGGAACGATCCGCTGTTTGGGGTGTTTCTGACCTCCTTCCATGAGAAATTTGTCCAACATCTGCATCTCGAGGTCAAAGAATTTGCTGTAGCGCCGATAGATGGCTTCGGTGGAGCCACTGGACCATGTGACCTGGATGATGTAGACATAATGCTCATTGGGCACCCGTCACTTCTGCACATCCAACACCTTCACCTCCGCAAGGCTGTGCCGTGGCGGCATGGCCACTCCTCCGCGTGGCCGGGCGCCAGGGCGGGGTGCGAGATGTGTGGGAAGCTGGGGACCCGGCGCAATCCGAAGCCCGGGCCAAGCACTAGCCACAGCCACTGCTGCCGCCTTTCACTCCCGAAGTATTCTGTACTAATATTAGTGCTAGCATCCCATTGTGCCACAATATAGGACATCTTGTAAATCTTGCCAGGTAGTTCTCCATCCACTTCAGGTGACTGAGTCTAAGGTGCAGACCCTGAGCTGCTGCTTTAACCAGCTGCATGGATTAGGATGCCCGAATAAACTGTCCCGAGAGAACAAAGCCTGTTTTAGAAGCCTGGACCAGAATATGAAAAAGAAAGTAGAGTGTTTGATCTTTTCTTTAAAGACCAATATTGTCACTCTTAAACCTGGCTCACGGAGCGTGCTGGGCTGGGTTAATTGATTTGGCAAGTCCTTTGTCCCTGGAAAAGAAGTCAGAGTGAGATACGGGCCCTGCAGAGGGAGATAGGCCAGTGTCAAACCTAATCACAGAAAAAGTAGAAGTCATCTTACATTTTAGATCCACTTGATTGTTGTAGCTTTTGGTTACTTTGGAGATAATGTAGGAAATGAAAATCACACATATAAGGCTTCAAATCCTACCTCTTCCACTTACTAGAATCCATTTTTTAAAGAATTGCATAATATCAGTTAATCCCACTTTCCATCCACAACTTGATTGCATTATTAGTTATATTTCAGGAATTTGATAAGAATCAAGTAAGATACATGGATTTCAATAAGTGGTCCATAAATTATTTACCTGCTTGACCAATAAAAGGGTTTCAGAGTCAAATATGTTTAAGACAAAGTATCTTCACTTCAGTATTTATCAGATGCTTTAATATGCATTGTAAATCTCCAGAGGAGGATGTGGCAGGATTTTTTCCTCAAAGTATTTATCTGTAGGACTTTTCTAAAAAAAGCATCTCAAGGAATTAATAATTTACTGAGAAACCTTTGGGAAATATTGGGCTAGGCATAATAAGTAAAGTGACTTAGAAAGTACTTAATGTAATAAACATGTTGTACTTTGTGATTTGTGAAGATGTATATTTGGTGTTCACCATACTTTCATATTATGTTATGTGGTTGAAATGGTAACACTTGTGTGAGATATATAAATTATGTGAATTTGATATTTCAGAGAAACGTGGTGGACACCAGAGTTCCACCAGAAAAGAGCAGTGGGGATAAGACAAAGGGTTAAAAATTCTGTTAATCTGTTCTCTTAATCTGAGTCTGATAAAACTTGCAGGGGGGAAAATAGGGGGCATGGCTCTTCATCAATCAAGAACTTAGAAATAGAGTTTTAAGAAAGAGCTGGATATTAAAATTAGGCTAAAATAAATACAAAGGAAGGAAGGGAGGAAAAGAGCGAGGGAGAATGGGAGGGAGGTAGGGAGGGAGGGAGAGTCAGCCCTGGGATATAGGCAGAGAGATATTAGATTAAGAATTATGTGTGCAACTGAGGAAAATCGACAAAATATTTCAGAGCCAAAAAATATGTTCACAAAGTCTCAGTAAATTTTTTTCTTTTGAGTTGAGACTCTTGTTCTATTGATCCATACCATTTATTACTGGAAAATTCTCATACATACAGCAAAATAAAAGCTATGTCTATAGCAGCGGTTCTCAACCTGTGGGTCGCGACCCCTTTGGGGGTCGAATGACCCTTTCACAGGGGTTGCCTAAGACCATCAGTAAACAAAAAAGATATTTATATTACGATTCATAACAGTAGCAAAATTACAATTATAGAGTAGCAACGAAAATAATTTTATGGTTGGGGGTCACCACAACATGAGGAACTGTATTAAGGGGTCGCGGCATTAGGAAGGTTGAGAACCGCTGGTCTAGAGAGACTAGAATACTGTGACTATAAGGTCCAAGGCTATAGAGAAAACCTTCCAGGTTCTCAAGCAGTAGCAATTGTAGATACAATTAAAAAAAGAAAATAATAATAGTAATAATAACAACAACAACAATAATAATGCAGAGAGACCCCTTCATCAAATGCCCAAGATGTTTCTTTCTGGTGACATATTCCACCTTCACTGGGGCACATTTAACATTTTGTTTTCCTTCTTATAATATCCCATAAACTAGTTATCAAAAGGCAGTATAAATTATTTGAAGTTACTAATCCCTTAGTGTTTCTATTCTTTCACCTTTATACTAGAGTAATATTTAATCACAAAAAATTCTAGAATATTAGAGATAAAAAAAATCATATGAATGTAAACTTGTATTGTAACCAAAATCTAGGTTAAAGGAAAATAGATCATTGAGATCTGGCTTTAAAAACTGCTTCCCATTGTTATATGGCCCCATCTGCACCCTTTTCTGCTATGTGCTGCTGAGTGATTTCACAATCCATTTCCCACTCCACTCTGTGTAACCTCAATGAGCATAATTTTAGTTCTGTTATAACTAGAGTGTTTTGATGAATAAAAAAGATATTCTAAAAAGGAAAAAAAGAAAACCTATGATCCACTTCAAGGAAGGTCTGCCAGATACTATTTAAAATGCTAGCATTTCTCATCCAGAAACCAATGTAAACTAAAATATAGATGACTTTATTTGATAAAGTTTCTTAATTCCACAAGGCAAGAAATCCTGGATTGACGTTTAGTTCTGCAGTTACAGAAAGTATGGTATTGTGCAGGGGCAAGTGAAATACTGTCGCAGTACACAATTTTATATCGTTCCTCCAAAAGCCTATGAGATAAATGTCACTGCTAATTGTGCAGTTAGTCCTCAGGGGTCAGGCACTGGAGGTTTCTGATGTGACAAACTATGCACATATCAGGATTAACTGTAGAAAATGCTAAATATATTTTATTCTCCTGTGGAGGAAGTAATAAAATCCATTGCTTGTAGATTAATGGAATTTTAAAATATTCTGTAAAAATTCAATTATGTGAATACTTTGTGTTAGCTTAATATAATCAATATCTTTATACCAGGATGGTTGTCAGAGGATAGAGAAATTGATATTGTTTATATGATTTTCCAGTGCAATAATGTGGACACAGGAATCGGAATTTCCAACAGTGGATATTGGGGTATATTCCTACGGTCTCTTTAGCTCAAAATGCTGCAGTTTCAATGACTGTTTGATAAGCCAAGTGAAGCTGTGCAAAAGGGGTCTTTCCAAGGGTGCTCTATAGCTGGACTTAGTCCCATGAGACTGCCCCATTTTTGTCTCTTCAATATCATTTCAGTTTGCTTGCTTATTTGAGAATGATCCCCCACTAATGACACTCCTCTTTAGCAGCAGTAAATTGAAAGCAGTCCCTTTAGTCCTGTTAGGCAGGAACACATGGCCATGTCCTGACTCAGAATTAAAGCATGAGAGAAATAGGAGAGAAATCTTTGCTGGGCATTACTAACTCTGATAGATTCTACTTCTGAAATACAATTAGTTCTTCCGGTTTAATATAGCCTTGGCTTTTTGTATCTGCCTGCAGCAATATTTTCAAATACAGATTTACTTGTAATGAGGCTCATTGGTGATGCTGTTTGATATTTTTCCCAGAGGCAGCTCTACCATATATCATATGGGCATGAGGACAGAGCTAGAAAGCACACAGTTGCTTACCCAATTCCACTGAGGCCCTTTATTAACTTTGTTTCTGAAGTTGTAGGTCTTGTTACATGGAGTAGTTCCATAAGTCATCACACACAATGCTTGTGATAATTTTTCATTTATTGCATCTAAGCTCCAAATCCATTTATCATTGCAAAGATGGATTTAAGCTTTTTAAGTTATTTTCCTGTCAGCTGGCATGGTGTCTTTGTCAGTAGATAGTGACGGATATAAATACAGAAGGAAGGGCACTTCGTTCCTTAGGGATATTGATATTTTCTTTCCAGGCTCCTGTAGCGCATTGGGCTTTGTCAGGGTCCACTCCTACGGTGTGGATAGTTTGCTAGTACCTAGCTCTGTAACACCAAGCAGCTTTGCTAGCCCCTGGCTTCTGCCTGAGTGAGCAGTGCATCCGGCTCCTGTAGTACAGGCAGCTTCTTCATTATCCAGCTCCTATAGTACAAGACAGTCATTTGCACCCAGAGACCAGTAGCTTCCCCTGGATCCCCACCCCAGCAGATTCCTAGTGGATGCCATTGATGTAAAATGAATTTCCGTGGCAACCTAGAGAACAAATTTCAAGCAAGTTTCACTGTTGCAGCAACACCACTGCTCTTCTGCTATCCAGGGAGGAATGGCCATTCATTCGCCAACAAGGTCTAGATCTCACCCCATGGGTCTCTTCTTTAGGTGCTCTATCTTAGCTTAAGGGGTGCTGCTAGTCTTTATGTCTGCTATGCTTGTATTCTTTAGAGTTCTCCTTATTTCGTCTAGTTATGATGATTGATTTTGTGCATTGACTTGGTTATTCTGTTGATCAGTTGTTTGGTCAAACGCTGCTCTAGGTGTAGCTGTAAAAATATTTTAAAATCTAATTAACATTTACAATTAATTGAGTTTAAGTAAAGCAGATTGTTTTCCATAATGTGGGCGGGCCTCATCCAATCAGTTGAAGGCGTTAAGACAAGAAGACTGAGTTTCCCTGAAGAGGAAGGAACTCTGCCTGAGTTTTCAGTCTTCAGATTCAAAACTTCAACATCAGCTATTACCAGAATCTCCAGCCTGTGGGTTAGCCCGACAGATTTTGTATTTGGTACTCCCCACATCTGTTGAGCCAATGCTTTAAAATAAATCCAGTGTCTTCCTCTCTTCTATTTATTCTGTTTCTCTGGAAAACAGACTGATACACACTAATCAACCCTTCATTAATCGGATTCCTTGTTAGAGTTAATCATTTCTCTTAAACTTTCTCTATGCATATTACTGTGTGGTTTCTATCTCCTGATTGAACCCAACTAAAGTTCCTTGTGATGTTCCTGCCAATATACTAACAGCCTAGACATCAATGAGAGACGTTTCTGGTGGTAGGGTTGGGGTCCTGAAAGACATCTTTGAGTCTCAGGAGGTGTTTCACATGTTTCCTGTGTGTCCATCCCTGTGTACATTTTTCTAGGTTTCTGGTCATTTTGGTTTGAGGTGAGGTGGGTGGGAATGGGCAACACAAAACCAAAATCATTACCTGAAAAATCAGGGTTACACAGAGCTTTAACAAGATAATTGGAGTTATATAGCTATTGTTTCTGGCATATTAATATGCCTGATTTTTATTGTGAATACTTTTGGAGCAAAAAAAAGATAAAGAATAGCAATCATTCTCTAACTAGAGAGGAAATCATATTCTAATCATGTAGATAAATAGAAATCAGCAAAAGTGGTAAAGTAATAGAAGAACAGCTCATAATTAGAAATAAACATAGAAGAACTCACAATTGGAAACAAACATGGGGAATGAAAATTTATGTTTCTCAATTTTCGAAGAGGTAATTCTGTAGGAAAAGCATCTTAAGAGTTGCCTCATTCTTTTCACCCATATAAATATGCCTCTTAGCTGGGAATATTTTTTTTTAAATAACCTCTTTTAATTCACTATATACAATAATTCACCAAACTTGGCACCTGTTAGCACAAAAATATGTTTTGAGTCAATTCACTTCTTTCCAATTGTACATACATTACACTAATCCTTCAATTTTTAGCCTTAGCTTAATTCTCTGTCATTTCTCCCCTGGATTACTGCATTGGTTTCTTAATATCCTCCCAGATTTCATTATTGCTTCCACCAGTCCAATTTTTATAATCAGCCCAAGATATTTGAAAATGTCAACAGCATCACAACTTTCCACCTTTAAGCTCATTGGTAACTACCATGCTTTTGGAAAGAAATCTAAATTATTTAATTGAACTAAAACAAAAACAGCAAAAACTAACATTTATTGTTCTTTTATCTTAAGTCAGGAACTTTTCTAAGTACTCTAAGTATATTAAACATTTTTTCATAACAACTTCATGCTTAATATTATGTAGTTATTATTATTACTTCATAAATGACCAAAGTAGGTACAAGAAGATTAAACAATTTACCCATACAACCAATGATGGTTACCGTCAGAATTCAAGCACAGTCTTCTTCAGAGTTAACCATGTGAATCTGCAGGCTTTACCCAGATTGTTGCTCAGCATAATACTTCATAGGCATCTAATTGGGCTCTCCCACTTAGTCAATATGTTCTAACCACACTGGTATTTTAATATTTCTACAATGTATCAAACTCCTTGCCTTTTCAAGTTTTTCCACATGCTGTTTCATCTTCCTGGTATGCTTTTCCTCCCACTGTCCACATGATTATTTTTACTCCCTCTTCAGGACTAAATTTAAAAGTCACTCTTCTAGAAAATGACAGGATCACTGCCCAATCTAAAATGGTCCTCTATGTTACTCTCCCATAGGACATGTATTTTTTTATGTATTGCAGGTGTGATTAAAATGTATATTTTTCTCCATTTGATTAATTTCTATTTTCTCAAGCAAAGTATATAAGGACAAGGATTGAGCCTGTTTTGTTCACCAAAGGGCTTCCAATGCTAAGCAATAAATAGTTTTTGGATGACTGAACATGTGAGGAGTGGAGGCAGATCTCTTGATAGAAACTGAAGGGGTTCCCATCTGGCAGCTTCCGTTATTTCTAAATACAGGATCTCTCTCTCAGTGAGGAATGGAGAAGAGTCAGATGTGTGAGAAACACAAGAAGGCTTAATACTCTGTTGCATGAGGTAAAGAATGAATATGTGATGTTAGCAATCTGTCCTAGGGTATAATTGATTTTTTTTTTCTTTTAAGTATCACTAGTTTTTGGTGGTATGAGAAAGAAAAACAAGATGGCAAGTATTTGAGTTCAGCCATCTTGTGTTTAACATGGTTAAATTGAAAAGACAGAGGTCAAGGAGTGACCTTAAACTGAGGATCATTAGAACTGACACTGTATGTTAGGGGTGGAATGCGGAATTTAAGACAAGGTGAGCTAATGTTTCGTTTCTGTTATGAAACAGTTGCAATTGGAGTAGCTGGCCGAACAAGTGAGAAAGAGGAATGTTGTGGTAAGTGTGGGATATTTGAACTCATGGAATTGGGGTGCGGGGAATTTTACTGAAAGCAGGTGGCTGAAGTACAATGGAGGTGGTCCTTGGAGATGAGAAGGTTGAAGAACTGAGGGACCAGTGTGTGTGGATGAGTGGTCTATGTTGAGGCTGAAACCTCCCAAGATGAAAAAAGAAGTTGAGGTGGTGATAGAAACTGTGAGGTGAAATAATTTTTTCCAATAACTTGATGGAGCAGTGATCTGAAAGTAGCATCAGAGCAATTAAGCCATCAGTCTCAGCTCTGAATCATGAGGATAAAAAAATAAACTGTCTTGATTTTCATAAAGCTGTATCACAATGGTCTTTGAGGTACATATTTTATTTATGACAAAGAAAAGGAAGAGCTCTCTGAGAGATGTCAAGAATATAAGTGGTGTGGTTAATTCAAGGATAAGAGCTGTGGAGAGCTGAGTGATGGATTTGGGGAGAGAAGGGAGAAAATGGGAGTTAGGTCAGTATCATGAAAGATAGAAAACTATGATGATAATACAGGAGAAAATGCTTAACCATTCATCGGAAAGGCATAGAACCTTACACTTTATTAATTTCTCTAAGAAAACAGAGTTAGAAAGGATAAGTTGCACCTTGATATTCTCTTGTACAATTATGAACAACTGAGTTTAACATAATTTAGATGTGGTACAGAATGTAAACAAATTCTTGTAGTTGTGACGTATGCTTTTTTCATAAACACAAATATTGGCACTGCCATGTTTATGTGTGGGTCTGCACTTAGGGAGGGAAGCAGAAAGACAAATGGTTGTAAATGTATCAGATTGGCATGAAATGTAATTTGGTTGCACTTTTACCCTTCCTGGAATAGTGGGACCCTCCCCCTGACTTTTCTCCTTATCTTCCCAGCTTAAAGTCTGTTGGTGCTCTAAAATATTCAAGGTTTTTGAAAACTTGTAAATTTTTTTTTTAATATCCCATATCAAAAGTCATATTACTTTTCTGGTATGATATATCACGAATGTTCCTGTTTATTCTGTGTCAACTATAAATTTCAGCTCTCAAACAGCACAATAAGTCTATGCCTACAAAGGTATGGTCATTTTCTTACTCTCATGTTCATTATTTCTCTGTAGCTAATCTTTGGCCCATCTACCACATTACACCTTATATTGACTCTACCTTTACTATCTCTTAAACCTCAATCCAAGTTCTTAAGATCCTTTTCTGGCATCCCAAAGAAGGAAAATTCAACCAAATATACCATGATGTGATTGGTTTAGGACAATTGCAGCTATGGCTAGGTTTTTACTTCTTTTTGTTTGTTTTGTAGTTTGCATAGAGCATTATCTTTTATCTTCTGTCCAAATATTAAATGAATTGTTTAATAATCAATCCAATTAAAAAGTTATATAACTACATCAAGACTATATGATGAGTGTACACTATTATTTGAAGGAAATAGCACTGGACAAGAATTTTTTGTGTGTCTTCTTGTAAGGACTTTCAAGAATTCCAATATTACCAACAACACAAATTATAATGTGGTAGTGTTAGATATGTTTTATATTATTAGTAAATATTTTGAACTCTCAGAGGTAGAAATTTCAAAACGTAAACCAATTATTTATATATTATTAACTATTTAATGTTATGTATGTATCTCTATATCTATCTATCTACCTATATAAAGAGTAAAAAATAAACATGTTGATAATGAATATTTACATAGGAAAGAAGTTTCAGTATAAGCCATTTATGGTAAAACTAATTTTTAAGGGAATTTTGAAACACCAAATAAAATAATGTGTCAGCATATTTTCAGAAATCTATACAACATAGATGAAGAAAATAGAGCTTATTATTTGTTTCCAAAAACAATAAATACCTGTAGACAGAATGAATGCTAATAACTAACATATATTTTTTTGGAATTTAGAGCTATGAGTATAAATAAGACCACTTATTTTTCTGGACATAGGGAAGTGATCAGTAGTGAACATTGAAAGATACACTATATTCATTTAAATGCTGGGAAATTAATGCTTAAATTATACATAATGAATTTAAATTACCTAGCTCCTGTCTCTAAAGACTAATGTTGGAAGTTCCCCAAAATAATATGAAAAAATGTCTTCAATTTTCTATTGTCCTTCTAACTTCTAGTTAGTTTCATACCCAGGTTCAATCTGTGACACAGTGATTCTAAGTACCAGAGCCATAGGAAATGAGGGCATTACATGATCTTTCAACTTATTACATTAGAGAATTTAGTCTCTATTTTACCATTTGAATACTGCATTCTTAATATCATATGATTTTACTTCTTTAAAAATTCACAGCAACTTATAATCATATTTCGTATTAGCAATTAACTTTTGATCTTACCCACATGAATAATGGAGTGAGAACATTTGGTTAATAGCTTGGTTTTTAATATGATACGATCTTTTGCAGGTTTATATACAGTGTTCCCCTTATCCATGGTTTCTGTGGTTTCAGTTGCTCATAGTCAACTGTGGTCCAAATATATCAAATGGAAAATTCAAAAATAAACAATTCATAAATTTTAAATTACACACCATTCTAGCCAGTGTGATGAAATCTCACACTATCCTAATCCATCCTGCCAGGGATGTGAATGAATCATTCATTTGTCCAGTGTATCCACACTGAGTATGTTACACACCCATTAGTTACTTAGTATCTGTCTTATTTTTCAGATCCTCTGTCACAGAATCACAGTTCAGTGAACGTGTGAAAGTAACCATCAGCATTCATCCAAGATAGGATGAATGATTGAGTATACAGTGCGGCATACAGAATTTTGGAGTTGATGGAACTATTGCATATCTTTATTATGGTATTAACCACAAATATTATATGTTTGTCAATATTCACAATTATGTACTAAAAATGGGTGAATTTTACTGTATGTAAATTATACCCTAATTTTAAAAACAGGAAAAGAAAATTTAATTAGGAACAAAATGTTTCTATGTAAGTCTTGGGTTCACTACATGAAATATTCCATTCATTTATAAGGTAATTAAAACTAGATCTGCCTGACAGGCAATGAAAATATAAAAAGTGAATAATATACTATTTTTACATAATAAAACCAAAACCACAACCTAGACATAACTTTGTTTTGGAAAAAAATAAAGATGATGATACTTAGTCAAGCATACATAATATGATATCCCTTAATTGAGGTCTGTTAAAAATCATTTAACTCTACTTCTATTATAAATATGAGTTATTCATGGATACAAAAATCTGTTCTATTTGCCAAAATGAAGAGGTGGAAGCAGAAATGAAAAGGAGGAAAAAAGTAAAGAGGGAAGAAATAGAATAAAAATATTAAGAAGAAAAGCAACAAGTGGAAAGATTTGAATGTTCCTAAATAAATGGGCACATTTTCAGCATGTGAATAAGAAAGAAGAAAAAAGATGTAATTAAAAAAAAAGCACAACTACCTATTGGCATGTTTCCAAATGTGGTGAACCAAATGTCAGAAAACGAAGGAGGTGGTGTTTTTTATTGCAGTCTGAATTTCTACAAGAAGGACCACGACAGAACCTATACAAAAAGATGCATTTGCAACATCTGCTATTTGAGTTCAAATTCTGGGTTCAATTCTATCCTTTCAAAGTTTCAGGGTGATACCTAATAATAATTCCAGAATTTTAGTCAGTAAACAAAAAAAACTATGCTGTGCATAATGTCCAGAAGTATTTCTATCTTTCCGATGACTCAAGCACCCCCCAAAGCTATTCCTGTCTTAGAAATGGATGAAGAAAAACCTGTCCTCACATGTGGAGAAATAGCAAACACATGCTGGATTATTCCACAAAAGATTCCACCTTTTCCTGTTTTATATTTAAGAGTTAGACATTTGAAAGAAACAAAAGCCTCTGCCTTTTTCCTCTATACTGCTGACATAAATTCACCCAGCACACACCAATTAATATTTGTGCTGTGTGTTTCCCTGACAAATAATAAAGAAAACCTACCTTAATCCATTTTTTGCAAATAACTGGTGAGTCCTTAGTTCTTTCTGTTTACTAACTAACTTTATGGATTCTTGCTAGGTCAGTTCTCAAGTAGTTTGAGATCACCTTCTCCTATCATTTCATTTGAGGTATATTGAAGTAAAATTAAGAAATCAAGTAATGGGCCGGCCGAGTGCCTCAGTTGGTTAAGAGCTCGCTCAAGAGTTTGAGCTCTGAGCAACAGTGGTTCGAGTCCAGCCCAAGCTGAGCAGCCGCTGAGCTGCCAACAGGTAGCA
>NW_017732116.1:404124-457575 GCF_001890085.2 Hipposideros armiger
TGTGGCAACACATCCCATCCAAGCTCCAATAATTTTTGACGGGTGATCAAACTTGTGTGTGGTCTTACGTTGTCATGATGGAACACAACTCCTTTACAATTAACAAGCTCTGGACGTTTCTGGATAATGGATTCGTTCAAACTGTCCAATTGCCAACAGTACACATTCGAATTGATTGTTTGGTTCCTTGGTAGGAACTCGAAAAACACGACACCTTTAACATCCCACCACAATGAGAGCATAACCTTCCTCTGATGAATGTCTGCTTTCGATGTCATTTGAGGCGAATCATCACATCGGACCAAGACAGTTGTGCACCACATTGGTGTCAACAATCAACTTCTCATCACCAGTTACCAGTCGCTTCAAAAAAGAATAGTTTTTCTCACGTTTAATGAGCATATTGCAGATATTTATAGGAACTGTCTAATGAACTTCTTCGAGTTCATGCGGAACCCAAATATCGAACTTGCTTACGTATCCCAGCTTTTTCAGGTGGTCGTGAATACTTGAATGATGGATGTTCAATGTTTCTGCAATCTCTCAAGTCATGTAACGTGGGTTTGACTCTATCAATGTCTTTATTTTGTAGTCATCAACCTTGGTGGGCCTCCTGACTGAGTAGCGTCATTAAGATCAAAATCACCAGCAAGGACTTTCATGAACCATTGTTGACACTGACGTTCTTATAGAGCATTGTCACTGTAAACGTCATGCAACTTTTCACAAGCTTGATGCGTGTTCTTCATTTTATGGAAGTAAAACAGTAAAATATGGCAAAAATGCACAGTTTGGTCTTTCATCTTCAACTTGTTGTAAAATCTCCAAAACTCCACCAAATCGCTCAGTTTTCTTTCAGAATGAAGCTAGAACTCTCAGCTGTCAAATGGCATAGCAATAACATAGATGTGAATGACTCCAGTACTTTCAAAAATGAACTAGTGCCATCTGTTGCAAACATGTGTCATGACTTTTCTGACAACCCAATAGTTATATCAGATGTGATACTAATCCAGTAATATCAGATGTGAACTGAAATTCACAGTACAGTAATTCTGTGGCAAGTTGGCTGGTGGGTTACACAAGGGGCAAATATGTGTGTCCACCCTCCTTTGTGTGACCCAGACTCAGCAATCCTTTGTCCTTCTTCCCCCTCCATCTTTAAACCAGATGGAAAGAACCTTGAACTTTCACACACCACTACTGAGAGACTGTAGAAACCCGGCATTAATTATTTCCTAGAAACTGGATTGACTTTCCACAGACAACAAGAGGACAAGCTTGCTCGACAGCACATCATTTAAACATACTGGTCCCTCTAGTGGGCTGAAAAAAAAAATGATTGAAAGATTCAAACTGACCTTTTTCTAGTGGGGAGTTTACGCATGGTATTGTCAAAGGAGTTTAATTTTCATAGAATTTAATAATGTTCTGGATTTATACTTTTAAATTCATAGCTGTACTTCCAGTTGGTTTGCCTACACACTCTATTTCCTAACATTTTTGCCTTGGAATTATAAACTGTTTCTGGAGCCTCCATTTTTCTATCATGGACTTTCTTTTTTTTATATATATTTTATATTTTTATTTATTATTTATTATTATTATTGTTAGTTTCAGGTGTACAAAACAATGCAATAGTTATCCTTTTCACCTCATAAAGTGACAACCCCTCTCTCCCCATTCACTATCCCCCACTCCTGACATCATACATATGTGTTACAATTCCATTGACTCCATTCCCACACTCTGCTCCACATTCCATGACTATATATGTATTAAATTATAGTTGACATATAATATTATTCAACGGCAGCTTCAGATGTACAGTGAAGTGGTCAGGCCTCTACACCGTATCATGGACTTTCTTGATGCCCATCTTGGGAAAGTTATTTTACTTCTCTAAGTCTTAAATTTCTTATCTGTGATATGATCATGATTATACCCACTATATACAGAATTGTTGTGACAATATAATGAATTTAATGGAATAAGTGTATATAGCTCTTAACATAACAACTAGCACAGATTTGATACCTAATACATTTTATCTATTGTGATTATGTCTTAATTATTTCTGGCGTTCAGTCCCCAATATAGTGCCTAACGTACACTAGTCCCTGACTTAACGTGTGCTCAGTAAATTAGTGTGTTTTTGAAATATTTCTCCCAACAAGTAAGTTTTACAAAATTTCTAAAAGTAGTTCTTTTATGTGGCAAACTCTTTTTGTGGTGAATCCTAAGCGAGGTGATCTGTTGACAGTCTTTAAGAATAGGAACATTGTTTTAGAATTATTTCCATTATACCAGTGTAGTAGTTTTATTAAACATAGCATTATATAATTGCTTATCTTGAAAAGAATCCCAAAGGAGTTGAATTATTTTTTCAAAAGATAATAAACCCTGCAGGGAAATATACTATAAATATGTATGTGTGTGTATGTGTTTGTGTGTTCTATTTGTACAGAATCTATGTCATCTGGCTTAAATATTATTATGTTCAGCAATTTCTTGTTTGGAAAGCACTAAAGGTCATCTTTATCATGTTATCTAAATGTTAATTTTTTAAAGTTAATTTTTGGGATTTTAAATTGTATGTTTGCTTTGGCCAACTGTTCAGTTTTTATTGCTTTTAAAAGCTTATTTGGCATATGTTCATGCTTCGTGCTTTACTTCTGTTGAAATATGCACTCACAGTTCTATATGCTTACTTGAATGTTATCACAACACAGAAATGTATGCCTTTATTCTTTTTAAATAAAGCATATTTTTGGTTTCCTACAATGTATTAATTAGGTTTTAGCCAATTTGTTTTTCTTGGGTATTGTAACTCCCAACTTTATTAATTTTTGTTTTGTTTTGTTTGTTTTCTGATCTTGAAATTAAAAAAAAGTATTAATGGAATTACAATTCAGAACATTTATCTTTCATTCTCTTATTTCTTTCTTCTAGCTTATGTCATTATACAATTACTAAAGTTCTAACAAAAATTTATAACATTTCATTTTATGTTCTATTCTGAAATATTTAATTTCTAGAATATATGTAATTAATTATAACATAAAACACTCATCCATTTAGTGTTATGACCTTTAAAAGGGGACATGAGATAAAATTATGTTTAAACTGTGATAAAGATAATCTTTCTAATCATCCACACTGATTATCCATACAGTTACTTTAAAAAATGCAATATTAAATGTAAAACCTATTGGGTTGTTAGAAAAGTCATGACACATTTTTGCAATGAAAACAGAAAAAATACGTCATGACTTTTCCACAACCCAATATTTTAAAGTATACAAAAAGTCTAAATTCTATTTCTATGACTCTAACAAATAACTTTTTTTAAAGGTTATGTAGTCAGAAAATTCTTATTCCCTTCAACCCTATCCTAGAGGAAAATAAAGAGACAAAAGGTAAAACTCCTATTGTTGCCATCTCAATTTGCTGCACATGGTTCACTCATCTTACATTAAGGGAGTTACACATAGTAAGCATGACTGTGGTATGTTAGTCTTATAATTAGTACTTTCTAAGTCTATTCACAATAGTCAACCACCTACTGTTTTTGGTCATATCTTATCTACAAAGCAAAAAATTTGCATGAGGAAAATGACAGCACTTTCCAAACAGGAGTTAATCACTACCTGGGGCGAGGGGGGTGGGGAGGAGAAGCCGCCTCTGGGCATTTATTGTTCACAGCACAAGAGAAAGACTTTACTGTGGCTGTGACTTTTAAGTCCAGAAGAATTTCTTCATAGTGTAGCATAGATTAGTGTCCAAATGAAGTTGTATGCCTTTTGCTAAAGTGCTTCTATACCTTTCTGTTAAAGATTAGAGATATTGTTATACTACATGCTGATAAAATTTGGGGGCCAAAAATACAGTTCAGATAATGCTTTGAAGTACAAAAAGGAAATCAGTGATTTAAAACTATTGCTTTAGGACCTGAACAGACACTTCTCCAAAGAAGACAAACAGCCAAGATGTATGAAAAAATGCTCAACTTTACTAGTTATTAGGGAAATACTAATCAAAACCACAATGAGATACCACCTCACACCTGTTAGAATGGCTACTATCAAAAAGATAAATAATAACAACTGTCGGAGAGGTTGGAGAGAAAAAGGAACATTTATACACTGCTAGTGGGGGTGTGAATTGGTGCAGCCATTATGGGAAACAGTATGGAGATTCTTCAAAAAATTAAAAATAGAATTACCATATGACCCCTGAATCCCTCTTCTGAGTATCTACCCCCAAAACTTGAAAACATTTATCCATAAAGATATATGTACCCTATTGTCCACTGCAGCTTTATTTACAGTGGCCAAGACATGGAAATAATCAAAGTGTCCTTTGATAGATGATTGGATAAAGATGTGATACATATATACAGTGGAATATTACTCTACCATGAGAAGAGATAAAATACTGTCATTTGAGACAACATGGATGAGTCTTGAGATTATTATACTAAGTAAAATAAATTATACAGGAAAAACTGAGAACTGTATTACTTCGCTCATGTGTGGGATATAAAACTGAAAGCAACAAATTAATAAGACAAGCAAACAAAAACTCATAGACATGGACAACAGTTTAGTGGTTACCAGAGGTAAAGGGTGTGAGGGTGATTAAAGAGGGAAAAGGGGTCAAACATATGGTGACAGAAGGAGAGCTGACTCCAGGCGGTGAACACACAATGCAATATATAGATGATGTATTATAGAATTGTACATTTGAAACCTATATAATTTTATTAACCATTGTTTCGCTATTAAATTTAATAAAAAATAAAAAAAATAAAGAAAATATAAAAGGTAAAACTACTGCTTTGTTATGCCACAGAAAAACAAAACTTCTATGCTGGTGACTAACTGGCTACTAACTGAAAAGTTTAATGGCAGTTTTTTTGTACTATTGCCTGCCTCTAGCTACGTAAGAAAAAATGGCCATCGTGGATAATCTTAATTGTTGTGAGGAGAGAAAAGGCCATTATAGCCACCTAGGAAAGTAATCCTTGCGTCAATAGCAGGAATTGAAACAAATGGAGGACTTCTCATCAGCTTAGCTATTGCTGGGCATCAAACAACCTATACTAAAGCAGCTAAGGCAATTGTTAGCCCATTAACTTGTAAAATGAAAGCGGTAAAAGATAGGAGCATGAGTACACACTATAATTGGAAGAAGTAAGCTCCTCTGCAACAATAAATGATATCTTGAGACCAAAACTGAAAAGTTTCACTTTAGCGAATTTCAGAGTTTGTGTCATTTTCAATTGTATTATCATCAGGTCCTATCATTTTTGTTTTTTTCCCTTATTCTCCTTTTCCACCTTCTTTTTTTCTAATTCTCTTATTATTCCCAATGTCGTTCCCCACCAAATTTCTACATTTTTAATTAAGTGATAATAGTGGATGGTTTTAAAGATACGGTATTATGTGAATCTGCCTCATGGGTAAAAATAAAAGATAATAAACCTTGACCCTAAATAAATCATATATACACACACATACATATATATTGCATAGGAGTAACACAAAGGAAAGGAAATTGGACAGATTACCATAGACATTAATCTGCGTTAAAAATACCTGTCTTCTTAAATGAAGATATCCTCTCTCTAAAAGCCTTTTTTTGTGTGAAAATGTTTTAAAAACCTATGCAAATATAAAAATATAAATGCATTGTTTTGTTATTAACATTTTTTTTTTAAAGATTTTTATTAGGGAATTGGAAACAGTGCTGGGGAATTGGGGGAAGGGGAACAGACAAGTTGCTGTCGTTTTTTGTTCTTCAGTCTAGTTGTAGAGGACGTTGCTTCACCGGCCCAGTTTGGCACCATCATTGCGCTCCTCCCGGGCAAGGCACATCAGTCGCCAGCTTCTGGACGGCCGCTCACTGTGGCCGCTGGCCGCTCACGCTGGCTGCCGGCTACATACGGTAGCCCATGGCAACCCACTGCCACAGGGGCTGCAGCCGACGCCGCCACCAGCGACCCACAGCAGCCCAGCTCCAGGTTGAGCTGTTGTTCAGCATCTCAGCTGTGGAGGGCAGTGTCACCGGCCCTCATATGTGGGATCCGAACCGGGGCCCTCTGGCGTCCCAAGCCAGCTCTTAACCATTGCACCACTCGGCCGGCCCATTAACATTATTTTTAATACACCCTCTATTGCTAGTTAGATATGTGTTTTTCTTCCTTTTAACCATGCTCCATTCACACCTTTTTCTATGCTATAATTTCAGCCAGTTTGTATATAAGAGCATTGAAAGATAGTGTTTGTCTTATTTTCTATTATTTTTGCAATTATCCTAAAAAAGGAAGAAATAAAAAATGCAAACTCAGAACAAAATGAGCATTAGAATGAGCCCTGGGTTTGGATGAAGAAGCAGAATAATGAACCTTGTATTTTTGAACAAGATATTTAATCTTTAACTTCATTGTAAAATACAGATAATACCTACATTAAAATGTTATTGTGCAGATTACATATGATGATTTTTAAACTATTCCAGATACATAGTAGGCACTGTATAAACATTAATCAATCATAAAACAACCAATAATATTTATATTTTATAAATGCAATAAAGACATAATTATCTATTCTATACATTTTTAGACATTTGCTTAGAAAACTTTTGTTTACATTATGGAAAGATGGCATCAAACAATTTCAAGTGTATTTTCCACACTAGTAAATGTAGCTTTTTCAATATTGTGAAACACACACACACACACACACACACACACACAGTTTTGAAGAAAAGTGTTACTCTACATATCTCTAAAAATATTATGTAAAAAAGTAAAGATGTATAATAGGTATATTAGGTACAATAGGTACATAATAGGTACATAGGTACATACAAGGTAACTTCCAGCTGGTTAAGAAATCTAGAAAATTTTATATCATCAAAAGAAAAGTATATTTGGATTTTTTTTTTTTTTTTAGCTGAGCCATCCTGCCACCTGTTGGCAGCTCAGCAGCTGCTCGCTCGGGCTGGACTCAAACCGCTGTTGCTCAGAGCTCAAACTCTTGAGCGAGCTCTTAACCAACTGAGCCACTCAGCTGGCCCCTGGATTATTTTTATAGCATGAATTATCAACACATTTACCTTTTGTTTTTCTTTATACTACAGGCTGTTAGCCTGGCACATGTTGGTTCTGTTTCTCTAGTGGCACTTGGTTTCACAATAAGCAATTTTCAAGAAAAAGATGCTTTTTTCTATAATATTCTCAGATTACCATTTAGAATTTCTAAAATAGTTTCCTGGATAAGATGGGGATTGAGTGCAAGTGTTAAACTTTTTAAAATCCAGATCTTATTGAAAGTGAAAAATAAAAAAGGAAGGATAATAAATTATGCAAAAATACTAGAAAAAATCAGCATCTGTTCTTGAGATTAAGAAAGAATGGCAGTTGTATGGTATACAAGGAAAAAAAATACCACCAGTATAGTACAAACAGCATCAGATTAAGGAAAGGACTAAGCAGACTTTTAACTTGTACGGTGAAGAGAATGGCTATTAGGAGGTAAATTAAAAATGTGGTAGAAAAACCTCCTTCTTAACTTGGGAAAGACCTGGGGTTGCATACAGGGAAGACTGGTTTTACTATTTGTTACCATAAGGCATCTGGGGCACATCAGGGAATACGTGGTTCTCCAACGGGTGAGCTTGATACTACCATCACTTTATATTTGGAACAAAGAGCTTATGGCCTGCGCCGTCCATTTCAGTAGTCAAAAATTGCTTGTGGCTATTGGGCACTTGAAATGTGACTACTCAAAATAAGTAAATTTAAAAACTTAGTTCAGCCAACCCTCCATATCCACAGACTGCGATTCAACCATCCACAGACTGAAAACGTTTGGAAAAAAGATTATGTCGTTGCTGACATGTACTGTTTAGTTAGAAGTTAGACCTACAATGGTTGCATGGGTACTGAACATGTACAGACTTTTTTTTTTCTCGTCATTATTCCCTAAACAGTATAGTATGACAATGTTTACACAGCATTTATATTGTGTTATTACAGGTAACATGGAGATGATTTAATGTGTATACGAGAGGGTGTGGGTAGTTTATATGCAAATACCTATGCCATATTATATAAGGAATTTGAGCATCATGGCTTTTAGCATGCATGAATTTTAGTTTCCACAGGGGTCCTGGAAACAATCGCCTGTGGATACCGAATGACGACTGTGCATAAAAATATCTTAAATCATCTAATTAATAATTTTTATATTAATTACATTTTGAAACAATAACATTTTGGATATACTGGGTTTAAAAATATACCATTAAAATAATTTCACCTGTTTATTCTTACTTTAAAAAGAGTAACTATTAGACAAATTAAAATTACATGTGTGGCTCTTTCTTGATACTCACATTATAATCCTATTAGATGGTGCTTCTCTAGAAAATGGGGAAAAAATAATGCCATGGTTCTGATTAGCTCTTGACAGGAGAGCAATGTTAGATAGGAAATACAGAGTGAGGGCTGTGCATCCAAAATGGTGCCAAGATGTCCTAGTGATGCAGAAAACAAACAAGTACAAAATGCTGGCACAAAAACACTAGTATATTTGAGCATTTCAAACTTCAAATGGGAATTAAAGATTCAGGACAGTAAGTAACAGAAGAGAACATGGAGAAGAACCAAATGAAATGTCTTATGAAATAAAATCTTTGCATTTACAAATAAGAAGATTCAGTAGAATATTGCATCTACATAGCTAGAAAATGCAGTGACAAAGAGAAAAATAGACCAAGACAGACTGTGTCAAGACAAAAATATTAAAATCTAGATGTCAAGTATAATAGAGAGAGGGATGAATTTACTAAAGAGCAACACAGCTTAAGTTTCAGCTCCTTTCCTTTGCAAAAGTCCTTTTCTGGGTCCTAGAAAATGCTTTGTAATTTTGTATCTGTGTCTTTATATTTATGCATATATTTATTTATTTTTCTTAAAGAAGATCCCTGCTAGTATAAGTTTCAGGATCCCCCAAACCTGTACCAGCCACTGGTACACTGAGGAGCTGATTGTATCCTGTCTTCACTCACCCACATTTGCCCACAAATACTCACCGAACACCTGATTTGTACCTGGCATTCTTAGAAAAGGTGGTGATACATATTGCTGACCTTGCCCTAACAGATTATGGCTTTCTAGCCAGAGAAAAGAGATAATAAACAGATTACAACTGGTTAATACAGACCCATGAAAAGTGAAAAAAAAATGGTATGACAAAGAAATTTTCCACCTAATAGATAGACTTATTTTTTTCCTAATTTTCTGGTGTTTAGAATATTCAATTTGGCTGCCAAGATATAGCATGCAAATAAGTTAGTCATTCAATTTCTCAGAGTAGACCAGGTGCTAATCTGAAAAATGAATACCTTGGGTAATTTCTATAGAGCATATACAAATCTAAATACACATATGTACATACACACACAGACACACATACTCATAATGTGTGCATTTTGTTATGGGGTTATAGATATTTTGGGTTTTTTTTTTGTACATTACTAGGTTTTCAATCCCTGAATAAATAGGCATTACATTTTAATCACACAAAATAAATACTATTAAAATCCTAAGCTTTCTTTATAATATTTAGCAAAAGCTTCTCTCAAAATCTCTTACTACAGGAGTGTAATGAATTTGTGAATATTGTTTGCATTTGTATTGACACCAAGGTAGAATTCCATAAACAATATCACAGTTAAAAACTCACCAGGATTCAACAGTGATCTTCACATACACTTACAACTCTCCTGGCCAACTGAGGAGACTGGAGAGTGTTTTTTCTCATTTTTTACTTTTCTAATTGGTTGAGTTAATTTCTTGCTGCCATACTTGTTGATCCAACTTTTTCTGTATAATGTTGTTTTCCTTAAGAAGGGGACTTCCACAGAAAACAAGGGAGGAAAAAATCATAACAGGAAAAGAAGATGAGATGATGCCCAAAAGTAGATGAGTAGATGGGCACATAGTTTGAATATTTGCATTTTATTTACTAAGTTGAATAAAAAGAAGAGATAGACTACTGACAGACTGAAAAATCGAACGCATGCTTAATCAACAGGTTCAAGAGAGCAAAGTACATATACAAACTCTATGATACCAATGAGTGATGATAACAAAAGTAAACTACACTTTGGCAATCATTTATATTCACCTTTTAAAATCAATGAATGAAGAAAACTAATATGAACATAAGGATCAATTGAAATTGTTTCCTTGTTTGATTAAATGATTTTGTGACGCTGAGAGTGAATCTCATTTTCTCCACACTTTCAGGTATCTCTGATTTATGGCTACCAATAAAATCATTGCCCTATCCAGAGTCCGGAGTCAAATAATTTATGAATAGATACTGTGTGCTGCCGGGGCTATTCTTTCTTGTTGGCGAGTCTCCATGTGGTCTGACTGAGGGTCACCAGGTTGCTTTCCACACTAAAAATTACCCCTCTTTGTAGCTGTCAAAGAGTCTGATATTCTATTAGTGGAAATTATTCCTCATGGAATAAAGTATTTAAATGCTAATATAAGGAAGAGAACAAATATAAAACACTTGTTCATATTTAATATGTTAATAAAACATGCCAGATACTTTCAAAATGGCAGAGAGCCAAGAGCGAGAAGTGACTTGGGATGAGATTTCTAGTAGACGAGCTTTGAGAAAAGACATGTGGAGAGATCCAGAAGTGCTTGCTTCAATGCTACAAGGGTGTGATGGAGGAAACATGCAGGGGGTAGGATGGGGACTAACTGTACAAATGAGGATAATAGAAAGGGAAGGGGATTTTATGAAAGGAAAATAAACTTTAGTGCAGCTGGCAGTAACTGAGATTGCTTAGTCTAATAAAAGGTGATAGAAGTGGAAGATTGGTGAAGGAGGAATGTGAAGGGCAGACTGGTGCAAAATAGTCAACTATTTGGGGACCCCATTAGATGAATCTATAATGAATATGAACAGGCTGTATTGCAGTAAGTAAATGTTAATATACAAAACCTAGTCTAGGAGATGGTGCTTACCAACAACGTTCTTTATCATATACCAGTGCTCCTTTTCCCCTAGACTTCCACACACATAGCTGCTCTGCCTGTGGGTAGAGGGAGAATGATTCTTCTGTTATTTCTCTCTGATTAAACAATGATCATGAAAAATGAGATATTAAAGTGCCCATCTTTAGAGGAGAAAATTCCTAATGGCATCAATGTCTGATTTGGGGTTCTAAAGAAGCAGATTTTGAGACAGAGCTTGGAATGTCAGCTATTTATAAGGGAGTACCACCTCTAAGCAGAAGGGAGCAAGAAAATTGAGCAGAAGAAGAAATCAAAGTACATATATCACAGGCCCAATAAATCCTCAGAGAATTTGGTGAGAAGCTCTGGAGCAAGTATTGCTCATGTGATTTTCCCACATTAGGTTGACATGGATGGGGCCATTATGGCAGGAAATTATGGCAGGAGTCAGTGAACTATATGACCAGCCTGCACCTATTTATGTATGGCTTGTGAGCTAAGAATGCTTTTTATTTATTTATTTTTTAACATATTGAAATGGTTGAAAACAATGAAACAAAATCAAAAGAAAGATATTTTCTGAAATGTAAAAGTTATATGAAGTTTAATTATTAATTTTTTAAATTAAATTTAATGGGGTGACATTGGTTAATAAAATTACATAGGTTTCAATGTACAATTCAACAATATATCATCTATATATTGCATGTGTATTCACCACCCAAAGTCAAATTTCCTTCTGTCACCATATATTTGACTCCCTTTACTACCTCTGACCTCCCTCTTTCCCCCCTTACCCTCAGGTAACCAATAAACTCTTTCTGTGTCTGTATGTTTTTGTTTCCCTTGTTCGATTGTTGCTTTCAGTTTTATTTCCCACATATGAATGAAATCATATGGTTCTTGACTTTTTCTGTCTGACTTATTTCGCTTAGCATGATAATCTCAAATTCCATCCATGTTGTTGCAAATGACAGCATTTCATTTTTTTCTCATGGCTGAGTAATCCACTGCGTATATGTACTTCATCTTTACCCAACCATCTCTCAAAGGACACTTTGGTTGTTTCCATGTTTGGCTACTGTGAATAATGCTGCAATGAACACAGGGGTACATATATCTTTATGGTAAATGTTTTCAGATTTTTTGGGTAGACACCCAGAAGAGGGATTGTTAGGTTGTACGGTAATTCTATTATTTATTTTTGTTTTTTGTTTTTGGAACATCCATGCTGTTTTCCATAGTGGCTGTACAAATTTACATCCCCACCAGCAGCATATGAGGGTTTCTTTCCCTTTACAACCTCTTCAACACTTGTTATTACTTGTCTTGTTGATAATACCAATTCTAACAGGTATGAGATGGTATCTCACTATGGTTTTGATTGGCATTTCTCTAATAGCTAGTGAAGGTGAGCATTTTTTCATATATCTATTGTTCATTTGCATGTCTTCTTGGGAGAAGTATCTGTTCAGGTCCTCTGCTCATTTTTTAATTGGATTGTTTGTTTTCTTGTTGTTGAGGTGTATGAGTTCTTTATATATTTTGGAAATTAGCCCCTTATTCAAGGTGTTGTTTGCAAATATCTTCTCCCATTCAGTTGTTTGCCTTTTTGTTTGTTAATGGTTTCTTTTGCTGTGTAGAAGCTTTTTAGTTTGATATAGTCATTTATTTTTGCTTTTACTTTCATTGCTTTTGAGGTCAAATTCATAAAATCCTCTCTGAACTCAAGGTCCATTAGTTTAGTACCTATGCTTTCTTCTATGCAGTTTATTGTTTCAGGTCATATGTTTAGGTCTCTGGTCATTTTTTTACTGATGTCTATGGCCATACCACTCTGAACATGCCTGATCTCCTCTGAAATTCAAATTTCAATGTCCATAAATACCATTTTATTGGAATACAGCCATGTTCATTCATTATGTCTTATCTGTTGCTGCCTTTGAGTGACAAAAATACAACTGATAGGTTGTGACAGAGGCTCTATTAGCCTGTGTACCTAAAACATTTAGTCTATGCCCCTTTCTAGAAAAAGTTTTCAAACTCTTCCTCTGTCCCCCTTCCTTATTCAGTCACCAGGTGTGGATTGGCCTAGAATGAGTCAGTTCTCTGTTGCTGAAGCAAAACCTTAGCTGTCAGCCACAAACTGTCCTCTGCCCTCACTCCAGAGCTGGGCAACAAGCGGTTCCTTTAAAAGGTTATAGTGGCACATTTCTGTGTCTACCACAATGCTACTTACAACCGATTGCATTCTAAATGAAAGCTATTCAAATAGAACTGTCAAATTTAATGTAAAACCCTTTTTTGTAGTCATTCAGACATAGGTAAGGAGAGATGTTAGGATACTAGGGGGAAAAAAAACATTTTATTTACATATCTTCCATCAGAAAAATTTGGACCCCACTGGCTATGATTAACATCTCACAGACATAGAAAAAAATCCATTTTACAATTATTTTTTTCCTAGAGGGCTTTATTGAATGAATGTATAAGTAGTTATAATAAAAAGAAGCTACTGTTTCCACTACTCCTGGGGTTTCAGCAAATGAATATAGGCTTCTTCATCAATGGTTTAATTATTACACATTATCATGCTGAAAAGGAGAAGAGTGCTGTAGGACGTTTCAAATATCAAGAGCTATACTGTTTTGCATGAAAACTGACCATGTAAATTTTCCCTGACCCCGAGAAAAGTCTAATTGTTTTAGTTTTCCCTCCCTCATTATTTCTCCCTCTTGTTCCCTTAGATACTTTCACGGGGTCCATTCTAAAGCTTTTTTCTTCAATAGATTCTGCTTTTCTCACTATTTTCTCTGAGAAAGCAGATTCGGTTCTATCTTTTGCCCTTAATTGACTTTTTTTGGGTCTAATTGCAGTTCTTTTCATCTGTTCTTACAAAGCAAATGAGCATAAAAAGGAGCTTTCACTGTCTCTTTAATGGTGAATAATATGCAGACATCTAATATGCACTGTCCAGTTTAAGAATATCTTTGTTAAAGTCCCCATTAACCCATTTGCAAAATGGTCAAAAAGACCACATCAAATTCAAAGGAACAGTTTAGGCTTGGGTTCTAAGATCTAAAGACATTAATTATACTATAATTTCATTCATAAATCTTATGATAAGTACATATTTTTGTTTGTATGGTTATATTGATTTAATGTGTTTCTTTCACTAGAGTATGAAGACAACAGTCACAGTCTTGCTCACCACTGTAAACCTAGAAAATAGCATATATTCGATAAATATGACAAGCTAAAAATAGAATAGATATATAAAATTGGGAGTCATTTATTTATTGATAAAATTTGAAGCTTTGGAGTATATGAAATGACCTGCAGAGGATGCTAACAGGATAAGCTTGAATAAAATCATATAAGCCAATAAGAGCCAGAACAAAAGATACAGAAGGAAATACAAGTTTATATCACAGAAAAAAAGATAGTATTTAAAGAAGTAAATGTTTGTGCTGAATGCTACAGAGATTTAAATCGTGTGGCAATAAATACACTCCTGAGAGGTGTAATGATGTGAAAGTCTTTGGTATTTTTAAAGGTGAGGAAATGGTTGCAAAATTGATTGATTGCACTTTTAATGTGTGTGGTTGTGAAGGAGAGGAGTTAGGTAATATAGGAGTTAGGTATTTGAGGGGGATGACTTGTACTGAGAAACTTTTACTGCCATTTGCATGTACTTATTCACTTGACTGTTTATTTATTTATTTATTTATTTATTTATTTACACTTTACAGCTTGCACATTTGGCAAGTTGCCAGCATCTGATTTCAAGTGAAGAGAACCTTGATTATGACTCACAAGGCCACCTATAAATATTTAAGCAACTTAATGGCTATTTAAGATGGAACTTCACATAAAAATGTTATCCTTCAACATTCTCTAGAAAGCACAAAATATTGAATAAGTGAAAACATTTCTCTTCATTACTAGTTAGGCATGAATTTACACTTGTCTTCAGAAAGGTTTTTTTGTAAAGTGAATACCCAGAGTATTTTAGTGCAGCACACCATTTAAAAACATTTTTTTACTATGCTGTATGATGTAGAATTAACCCACTTTTCATTTTAATTAAAGATACCTACCATATCTGAAAGCAAGTTTTTATTTAAAGGAAATTGTCTTACTTAGATTGTAGGAATGTCTTCTCAGAAAGGAAGTCTAAAACCATTACATTGCTAATTGCTTTACAGTAATAAATAAAATGTTTCAGATAAGCTTTGAAGGGGAAGGTTACATGACGGGGCGCACACACACACACACACACACACACAATCTCAACAGGAATAATAAGAGGGGACATTACTTCTAAATCAGACAACACTGGAGAGTCTCCAGTGTAGATCTAGAGTTGATATTTTGTTTTCCCAAGGGCACTGAATGCTTTTCATATTCTGAGAGGATTAGAAAAGAATCTCTTTGAAATCTTAAAATAGTTTCTCATTGCAATGTGTAATGATCCTCCTCAAGTACTGCACTGAATATTTGTTATCCATAGCTTGGCTATATAAATTGTTGTCTAAACTGGGCATTTTGACAATAAAAAGAAACATTAGTTATATTAATTATCATAGCAGTAAAGCAGGGATAAACTGGGATTTTTCTAGCAATCACCTTAAGTCAATTTAACCTCTCAAAGCCATGGTTTTGTGGTTTGTAAAACATATATATCTCTTAGATTTGTGATGATGATTAAGTCTGATCATTTGTGTAAATAACTTTAGGTGTTGTAAATAATTTCTATATTTGTATTTATATTTAAATATATGTATGTATATATTTGTATCCAAACAATATTATTTGCCATTATTATTTTAGTATTTACATTGTAAATAATAAGAGGGCACTAATTTGCCTCATTCAGCATTGATACTCTGTAATATCATTCCTAAATTACTGGCAATTCTCTATCACTTGTGTTCTAAATTCTTCAATATGATTAGGTATAACTGTACCTATGAACCAAAAGCTAATTAATTTTTTAAAATACACATTCTCAAAATTGGCAGCAATAAAAAAGGAACATAATGGCAATAACAGGAAGGAAGAAAGTAGAATATGAAAAAAAAAAACAAACCTGAAAATGTCTTGAAAGTTTGTCTATCACCTATTGTACAAATTACAAATTTCATATGAGATATTTGAAAAACATGTATTCATCCATAGGTAATCATGCCACAAGTGTGAAAGATGCTTGCAAGAGTCTGAATATTTGTGTTGCCTGAAAATTCTTATGTTGAAAACTTAATGCCCAAGGTGATGGTATTAGGAGGTAGGGCTTTTGGGAGGTGACTAGTGTCCTTATGAGAGCTCCTTCACCACCTCAGCTCTATGAGGCTACAAAGAAATTTGAGCCTCAGAAGAGGGCCCTCACCAGAACTTGCTGACACCCTGATCTCCCACTTCCAGCTTCCAGAATTGTGAGAAATAAATTTCTGTTGCTTATACGTCTATGATATTTTCTTATAGCAGCCCAATGGACTAAGACAATGTTACAAATGCAAAGATAAAGAAGACCTAATGTTGGTTCCAGATAGTGATTCTGGGCATGATTTTCCCACAAGTTTCCTGGAGAGGGCAAGATGTTGCATGACAAAAAGGGCTCCATCGACAAATAAACTTGGAAAACCTTAGTTGAACAAAGGTTAAGAGGCTAAGATTTATTTGTTTATTTTTCTTCTGCTTATCTCAAATGATGTCTTAGAAACTTTAATAGTTAATGTATATTGTAAATCTCCAGAGAGAAAGGGAGTATGTGACCTTTTTTTCTAACTTAGTTGACTGTAGAACACATTTTGAAAAATCTTTGTTGACTGATTTTCAGTATTCTGAGGATTCTCACCGTGGGCATATGTCATTTGTCACGGCTGTGAATCTTTAAGTAGGCTGAGGAAATGTGGATCACTCAGGTCCTGTACTCTTCCTGGCTTTTGTAGAAACAGAAAAATCTAACTCCTTGAATTTCTTATTCTAAAGTTTATTACAATATTTGGTTTTAGCCTTCCTTACTCTTAATTGTGGTTGACAACATCCATTCAAAATCAATATTTTTTCCTTAATGATATCTAGAAACTAGAAAAAGCACTCAACAAATTGGCTATATTATGTCAGCTTCTAAATAAAGCAGAGGTATATGGTATTTTATTTTACAGAATTTGCACGTCATCATAGGTCCAACCTTCAGTATGTGAAATGATCAAATAATGATTTACAGGACTATTTGTTTATGTTTTAAATTTTTATGGCTTGCCATTTTCCTATTCTCCTATGCTCTCTCTCACCTTGGAAGAAGGCAGAGGTATGGCTGGATGAGATTATTTGTTAAGGCTCTACAATATGTCTGGTATTGCTTTGTAAAGTTTCCTCAGTGTTGAAAGAGAAAGAAACCTGTCTTCACTGGTAATTATTCAATAGATAAAGACTTCAATCCCTGGTATTGACTCTATTCATGCTGTTAAATTGCTCTTTTGGGCAATGAATCAGAATCTGTAGAGCTGCTAAAGCATTAATATTAATTTCTGCCTGTGCTAAGATTATTTTCATTATAAATAAGTCTAGCATTCCACAGAGTGTTCTGCTCCCTGGGCTATAAGGCTGTCCATCAATCCTCAAATTCTCAGTAGCATGGGCTGCAAGAACGGATCAAGCTCTGCCTAGGTAAAGTGCCTGTGATCTTGACTTCATACACACAGTTTCAATTGTCAGTTATTCTGTAGAAATGTTCAACGCTTCCCTGCTGCCCTGCGTTGTTTAAGGGCCTCATTCCTTGGTATAAGTGGTCTTCCTACTTCTGAACTTCCTCCCTTCAAAGCCAATCTCTACACGGTGGCAAAGTTATAAGCAAAGACCTGATCTCTAACCCTCCCACTTAATTAGGGTGGCTACTTATTACCTACAGGGTAACTATTGATCCAAGTTCTGCTTACCTGCCCAACTTCACCCAGCCTTTTTTATTTCTTTGCTCTTAGTAAACTCTTATTCCAAACCAAGCTCAGAAATCTTTATCTCCTTTTATTCATTATTCATTCAGCCCAAATTTTGGGGTTCCAATTATTTACATTTACAAATGTATTCATTCAATGACTGTTCACTGAACACTTCCTTTGTGTCTGAATGTTTCAAGACAATAGAAATATATCAGGGAACAAAGGAGACAAAATCCTCTGGCTTCATAGAGTTTAGATTCTACTGGGGATAGAAAGATAAGTGAAACATATAAATGAAGTACATGATATTTTAGAAGGTAATAAATAATGTAGATAAAAGGTGAGGAAAGGGGATAGAAAGTACCAGAAAGGGAGTAAGGGTTGGTTTAATTTTAAATAAGGTGGTTAGCCTAGGCATCCTGAGAAGCTAACGCTTCAGAGAATGCTTGCAGGGGGCAGGGTGGAGTTAACATGAAGCCAAATGTGGCTATTTATAGAAAAGCCTTCTAAGGCAGAGGAAAGAGCCAGCAGATGCAAAGCTCTTTGGGTGGGGACGGCCTGATATGTTTGAAGAACAATAAGATCAGTGAAGATCAGTGCTACCAGATCAGAATAAACAAGGCTACTGATAGGCGATAAGATCCAAGATGTAACAAAGACCCACATGATATAGCACCCTATGGGCTGTTAACAAAACTTGGGCTTTTACTCTGAATGAAATGATGAGGGACATCCAATGAGATGATACAACACTAGAGTATTTGAGCAGCAGTGAGAACTTTTTTCCCTATATATTTCCTCTTCTATTGACACCCTTCCTATATTATGTATGCATTAACTGAAGTTTTGTTTCTCTAGATTGGGTTCTTTGAGGAAAGAGATCTGATGCTTGACACATAGTAAGGGTTCTATAAAGAATTAAGTGAATGACTCTATACTATCAGTCAACACATTTTTTTATTAAGGACAATTTAAGATTTAATTACCAACAGGTACCAAGTGAAACTCTAATTGGATACCTAAAATCAGTTGGATGAGAGCAAATTGTTTAAAGCATTCTACTTAGTTCATTTTATCTGCAGCATATTCCCCCAGAGGGCATACTGTAGGATTAATCGTACAGTCCCAAACAGTTTACATTGCATTAAGTACTCTAAAATACTTTATTGTGAAATCCAAGTAATATTTTGGGTTCTAAATTATTCTAACCTCACAAATATGTCCAAAGCACATCATCTAATATTGTGACCGGAACACGTAAAATTCCCATTTTAGTATTCAACTGAGAATACTCAAGGGAGTATTCACAGTTAAACTAATTTATTTTTCATATGTCCTATTATAACTAACAGCATATGAGTCTGTTGCTTGACAGCACAAAAGAAATCTATTTGTAAGTTTGAACATTTTTCATTTTTATGTTTTATTTGAAAAATGAAAAGAAATAAAAAAAAACATTTCTCCCTCAGGATTGAAAATAATGAAGTGTTTAAAATAACATTCAGTAATTAGCTTGAGGGTGACTGGTTCTAAAATGTTCTAATCATTTTTCATTCTCTGTCACAGATTGCGATACCTAACATTTGCACTTGGGTTTCTCTCTTGATTAAATCATATATTTAGCCATGAAGTCCATAGCAGGAGAATATATGCTATGTCCTCATGGATCCTATCAAGTTTACAGCCAACATATGAGAATGAGGATGGTTAATGGCACTGAGTATAGAGCAGTAAACCAAAGCGACAAAATTCTCTGGCTTCACAGAATTTATCTTCTAAGTAAAAGGAGAAAGACTAAATTAAATGAAATATATACGTTAATTACACATTGTGTTATTTTGTTGTTGTTAATTATGGAATTTGAGTAAAGGTTAATTTAGGAATTGTTTGCTCTCACAGGTGTTGCTAAAGAGCTATAGCTTGGATTTGTAAAATGGCTCAGGACCTTGGGTTTCCCTAAAAATAGAGTCCAAAACAAAGGCTTATGTTCACTAATCTCTTAAAAGGTATCCTTGTGAATAGCAGTGAGAGAAAGTTAGAATGATAAAGAAGGAGAGAGATACGGAGGTGTATTGCTTAACTGGCTACTTCATGATATCAAAAACAAGTGATTTCTCCCTCTCATGAAATAATTTCTAAGAAGCTGTTTAAATGACTGATTTATGGACAGTCTCTCCAAGAGAAGGAAGGGGAAGAATGTATCCAGTGGCTTCCATGTTTAATGGGCCAAAGGTTGTTCATGACTTGGTGTTAATAGAGAAGCCCCAGAACTGGAGACAAGAGGCTCACAGAATGAGTGGGAGACAAGAATTTGTCAGGTGTGTCTGCACAGGATAGTGGAAACTATATAAAAGTAGTCACCAGCATAATTAAATGAAGAGACAGATGAGTCCCAAAATATCTGAGTTGGTGCTTGAGAGGTGTCTGAGAAAAGCCTTCAGCCCTACTTTAACCAGAGCAGAAAAAAGTTTTTTACCGATTTTACATATTTGAGCTTCCTGTAAGCTGTGCCAAACAAAGAAAATGTTAAAACCACTGATCTGTCTCAAGCTTCAAATTATTTGCAGATGAAGAAATTGAGTTCTAGAAGAATAAATTGACTTGCCATCAGCTAAGTCAATGAATGTCTGTATTGAGTTCTCCTGAGAAATGTATAGATTGGTGTTTGCTGAAGTGTTTCCCTTAGAAGATCCCTGTTGCTTGAATAGGTTGCTTGTCTTTAGAAGATCCACAGATTGTATACAAAAAAGGGAGTTTTCATACATATCTGATGTTTCAAAGATATCTGAAGTCTAGGATGCCATTTTGGTTCACATAATTTATAGTATAGTCACAGGTATGCTAACATTGGCTGTAATTAAATTTTTCAGATTGTAATCTTTTATTAATTGTACAGGAAGAACCACATTGATGTTTTTCACCAAAATAAAATATTTTCTTCTATTGCCAACTAGATATAAGCTCTCTTTATTATATTTTATTTGCATGTCTATTTTGGCCCTTAGTTTCTGAAAAACAGCCATTTTGAAGTTGTTTTATCTGTCCATTAACTTGTAACCACTTGTATACTACTATGGGGAAAATAGCTCTGGATTTGGCAATATATGACATAAGCTTAAGTCTCTACACAGCAATTGAAACTACCTGCTTGAGTAGATGACATCACATAGCTTCCCTAAATTCATTCTCTTTATCTTTAAAATGATATAGTACCCTCAAGGTCCTTATGTAGATCCCATTGATTAAATTATGGAAAGCTTTTGTAACGTGCTACTCAAATATTAAGTTTCAATGATTACTTAGCAGAAATAATATTCCATATAATCAATTATTTTTTTATTTCATTAAATTGAGAAAAATATTTAATCAAAAATAAGTGAGATTAGACATTAGTTTCTTGATCAGTTATTGATTGAGATTTGATTTGGCCTAAATGGGAAAAAGTCTAAATGTAAAATTTCAGAAATATCTGCAAACGTTCTCTATAGATCTGACTTGAAAGCCTCAATTATAATTTAGTTATAAGGCTTTATGTTTGGGTAATCTTTTCAAAACTTTAGGGCAGAATTAAATATTTTTAAGTTAACACGTATGACTTTCAGGTATAACTTTGAAAACCAATATAACAAATTTGAGCCAAATGTTAAAATTAAGGTATTTTCCAAGTTTAAACTAAATCTTGAATTGTTTGGACTGACAGGCCATTTCCAGTGGATTTTTAAAGCCACTACACTATGTATTCTTTTTAAATAAATTATGATAATATTTATCCATAAAGTATCTACAAATTTACCCAAAAGTTAATATTATACTGACAATCTTAAAATAGGTCACTTTTTGCCAAATAAGTTGTATCCCAGATCTGATTTTAAAGCAAAATAATGTTTTACTCATATCTACCTATTTATTACCCAATTCAGTGCCTGAATTACTTTTGGTCATATTTAATACATATGGATACTTTCATCATCTCCAAACTAATATAAATTTTTAGTATTAGTATATAAATAGAGATTAGATGATACAAAAATATGACCACAACATTTTTTATGTTAAAACAGAAATTCTCATACAAAATGTTTTGGAAGCCATTACTGTTCTGAAAGGAACGATGAAGATGAAGGATGGAAAACTTTGTCTTACATAGAATCACGATTTAATAGTTTGTCCTTGTATGATATTGCTTAGATTATTTAACCTCTGAGACACACTCTCCTCATTTGTGATGTTAAATAAATCAGTAAATGTGAACAAGCCACCTAAACTGCAGTGTACTATGCCAATCTTAGGAGTATATTTAATAAAATTCACAATGCCAGCATACAATGAAACATACATGTTATGACCAAAAGGAGGAATAAGTTCCAAAACCAAGAATCTAAAAGAAAACGCGCACATAGAAAAGAAATAAAAAGTGTTATCAAAAGGAGAAAAATATAACTATTCAATGAATATAATCTTACAACATTTGTATTAAATAGCACTGCATTTTGTGGATAACTTTTTTAAACAGTATGTTCTAATACACTAACTAAATGTTTCTCTGCTAACAGTTAACTGGTACTTATAGGCAAACAAAAAGTCAATCAAATTATTCTCTCTCCCTTCTGTCTTTTTATAGGTTTTGTCCCTTGGCAAGCTACAGATTTTTAGTTGTCATCTGTCAATAAACTAGAGATACCAGAATAAAATGATGGTCTTAAATCTAAACTCTTGACAGATGGAACAGACACAAATCTGGTTGGTAGGACAATGTATAAAGAACTGCTAGGGTAGCAAGTTTCACAGAAACTGCATTTTGGCAATTTGCAAAAAGCTGCACAGTGGGTTTAAAACCTAATATATCTTTGAAGAATTGCCATTTATTTGCACACACATTATTAATTAAAAATAAGCATTTATTGAACACCCACTACTGGAAAAAAATTTGCTAAACACTAGAAATAAAGGTAAATAAGATTAGGGCCTCTGCCTGAATGAATTTCTAGTCTAGTACCAAGAACAGAAAATAGAACCATAGCACAATACTGGATGATAAATGCAGTAAAAAACTTGTTATATGGGTTCATTTACCCCCCAAAAAAAGTCATAAGAGATCTTACAAATACAATATTTTAAACTTTTTAGAATGGAATTAATATGTATATAAATAGTACCCTTAAGAATATTGATGCTAAGATTAGCTACAGATGATCTTGCTACTTTGCTACCTGAGAAAGTTTAATGAGTAATTATACAGACAGATGTAATAATGCTAAATTTTTGGGGAGAGTGGGTTGGGCTCAAAGAAAACTAAGGAGGCAGAAAGGTTAATTGTTCTCATGTCCATTTCTTTCCCACTCCATAACCAAGATGGATGTTGGTGTGTGTGTGTGTGTGTGTGTGTGTGTGTGTGTGTGTGTGTGTGTGTATGTGTTTACTACACAATATGTAAGTAAGGACCATTTTTGCACCACTGAATCCACACATCTATCTCAGCCAACTCTTTTTCTTCCTTCCTATTTTGTATCATGAAGAGCCCTGCCTTGTCTTATCACTCCAGGTATGTTTTGTAGCCACCCTTTCTTATTTTTGCACGGGATTCACTTTTTTGGTTATCTACTCTGTCTTTTAAATAAAAGGTCATCAATTTTTCTTTTTTCCTTTTGGTAAAGGGCCAGATAGTAAATATTTTAGGCTGTGTGAGCCCTGGGACTTCTGTTGCAGCAATTCAGTTCTGCCAAGGTGGCGTGAAAGCAGCCATAGGCTACATGAAAATTAATTAGTTTGGCTGAGTCACAATAAAATTTGATTTACAAAAACAGATGGTATTCTGATTTTGGCCCATGTTAGTAGTTCTTTGACCCCTCTCTTAAGTGATAAACCTCTCCTCCTACTGGACTGTTTTTTAACTGCACCCATATATCCATATCACCCATCATAAAGAACAAGCTTACAAAAAGATGTCCATGTAGCATTTGTCTAATACTTGAAAGTTATAAATCAAGCAAAAAAAAGAGACAAGCCTGTTAAACAAACAACTTTCCTCTAATCCAATCTTGACAAGTACAGCTTCACAAACACCTTGCAGGCCAAATCTGAATTTGGAATTTTTGACCTTCTTAAAGTTCTACATCAGGAATGATGGCAGAGGGAGGAAATGCCATTCCTAGCTTCTTTCATTTCTCTCTCCCTTCCTTTCTTCCTGAAGGCAGAGGTTCTGCACTCCCTCAGGCCCAGCAAAGTGTGGTTTGCTCTCAGCAGGAGCAACCTTGGAAGTTAGGTCCCTGCAAGTTTTGGGGCAGGTCTTGGGCCACAGAAATCCAGAGTCCCAGATGCACAGAACATGGTTGTAAAAGGATGACATGATGCTCAGGAGGACACATCCTCTTTGTTACATGGTTTTGTACATTTTAGGGAAAGCTAAGGCCAGAGAAACTTTTCTCTGCTAAAACACAGAATCCAGTGCAGGGATCCCTCTTGCTGGGGTCTGGATACACTGATGAGTTTAGTTCTTATAGTTCTCCAGTATTATTACAGAATGTGACCTTATTTAAAATAGGGTCTCTGTAGATGTAATTAGATAAGATGAGGTTATAATGGAGAAGCAGGTGCCCCTAACCAAATGTAACTGGTATCCTTATAAAAAGGGGGAAATTTGGACATAGATGCACGAAGAGATAAAGTCATGTGAAGATAAAGACAGAGTTTGAGATGATGGTTCTGAAGAACAGATTTGCTATTAGATTGTATGTAGCATATGACTGAAAAATAAGGGTCAAGAGAGAATTTAAGGATGAAGGCCTAGAAATAGGGTAAATGAACATGGGAAAACCACAAAGGCATAGGTCTGTGAATATAATTAAAAATTTTAGTTTTGGCTAAGTTTCAGAAAAATATCCATCAGGCATCTAAGTGGAGGTACTCAGTAGATAATTGGATGATTCGAGAGAAATTAAATTTTGGTACCCTTAACATGTAAAACGTGATGGCAAACACAGCTGTACATTGCAGTTGCTTTTGGGCAGGGCCTATGCATGATCACCACTGCCTTAACAGCATATAGCACAATGATGAATGTAACACAGCATAAACTCAATAACTGTTTTTTGAAAAAATAAAAGGAGGGAAGGAAGAAAGGAAAGAAGAAAGAAAGAAGAAAAGAAAGAGGAAAATAAAATAAATCTAAGAAATCTAGTAACTCTATGTACCTTGGCAAAATTTATGTAGCACTACCCATTGTTTCTTAGCCTTTAATATATCATTCTATACCCCTGAAAAGAATATAAAGTTTAATGCATGTTAATACTTCATTAAATGAACTACTGCATAAACAACTATCTCAGAGACCTAGATAGAGTTGTATTAAATAATTCATCATAAGTGGCCAGTTTAAAAACTTTAGTATGTCTACATTAAATAAACTGCTAAAATTTTACATCATTTTAAAAATTATATAACTATGTCATTACAGCTACACACATTCATTTGTTCATTCATGCATTTGCCCTTTTGTTCATTCAAGAAATATTTTTGAGGGCTTAAAATTGTTTTAAATACTGGGATACCCCACTAGAAAAAACTAAAACAAAGGTTCTTGGAATTTACATTCTATGCAGGTTGAGGGAAGGGGACAAGCGATTAAAAAAAACAGATAAACATCACATATAATTAAATAATATAGTAATGTCAGAGTTTATTGACCCTATGGAGAAGCAGAGCAGGGTAGAAAAGATATGTAGTGCTGTTTGGGTAACAATTTGAAATGAAATCATCAACAGGGCAATCTTTTTAAGAAGCAAAAAGAAAGAACCACAGCCAAGACATAAGTGGGAAATATGCAGGCATGATAATGTGGCAGGTAGCCAGCTGAACAGAATCAGTGAGCTGAGAGGTGTGCTCAGAGAGGTAATAGGATTGGTGGAGAGAAGGCTGATCGTACAGGGTCTTATAGCTCTTCAAGTAGCTGTGTTTGACTATATATATATATATATATATATATATATATATATATATATATATATATATATATAACATATATGTATTGGAAGGACATTAATGATAACTTAATCCAACTGTTTTTATCTTATAAAGAAAATTGAGGCCATAATTTTAAGACACATGCTTGTGTCATAATGGATAATCTGACCATCACTGGAACCCAGTATGATAGAACCATGCATTCTCAGCCATAACAGTCAGTATGGAGCCTCTTGAGGCAGCGGCTCTCCTATGTTGTGAGCGTCAGAAGCATTGATAGGGCTTGTTACAATACAGAATTTCCAGCTCTACCACCAGCACTTCTGGTTCATTAAGTCTTGACTGCATCTTGAAAATTTGCATTTCTAACAAGTTTCCAGGTGATGTGAATACTGATGGTCTGGAGGCTATGTGCTGAGAGCCACTGTTCTAGGCTCATGCTATAGACATACTAAAAAATCAGCAACATATCAAGAATTATATATTTGATTTCTTATCAAATTGCATTTAGTCATTTAGAATAATCAGAACTTCATGGAAAGGCTTAGAACTTCCTTAAATGTACTACGTCAATGTGATATATCTTCCTTTTAGGTTGTTTTTCTAGAAACTTACAGCATATGTTTCTATTTTTCTATCTATCTGGACTCTTCACTATCTTTCCATTATCCCAACTGCCTGCCTCCAGTTTCCTTTTAGAAGAATTGTTTTGGATCAGACTTGGGATCTGAGAATTATAGGTAGAATGAAAAAGAATGCATGATTTGTGAAATACATGGTGTTGGGCCTCAGACAAGTTTATTGTCTCCAGAGTCTATATATATATATATATATATATATATAGTTGCTGTTTTGTTTTGTTTATTTTTTTATTTTAAATTGTCTTGAAAATACATCAGGATGAGTATGTCCAACTATTTTTTCTACACTAGAGTACATAACATACTTCCCCCTCAAAATTGGAGGATACTCAATTCTGTATGGATTTTTATATCATTATGTAAAGCTGTAGGAGCCAAACATCAATAGACAAGATAGAAAAAAACAATCCTGAGAATTACACCAGTGTCAAGAGGGAAAGCAATTTCAAACCAATCTGGCAAAATTGTTTTCTAATGCTCTCAGGCGGTTTCCAATTTTCTTGGCTAGACTATTTGGAGAACTCTTTTGACTTTTTTCCACATTGAAATCTAGAAAGTCAGAGAAATAAGATAATCTGAGCAAATTAAATTTAGAAACTAACAGATATACAATAAATGATTATGTCCTGTTATTTATACTTCTTAGCCATGTTTAGAATCTGTATCTTTCTCTTCCTACACACCCCTGCTGCCTTTATCATCTTTTCCTTGGGTATTTGCCATGTCTCCCTTGTGGCTTCCATTAGTACTTATTTCAGAAGTCCAACATGAATAATGCTCTCTATTTTTCAAAAATGAATATGTTGCCAAAATAGTTATTTAATTGAAATCCTTCAGCAGCTCCCTAAAATATATCAGATAAAGTCCAAAGTCATCAGTGATGTGCCTAAAATCTAATTCTTCAGTTTCGGTCTTGCCTCTCCCTCCTTGAAATAAAACCATTCAGTCAATCTGAAGTTGTTCTATATTCCTGAATATAACAAAACACTGTTTAATATGTCAGGCCCTTTTACCAGTTTCTCACTCTCCATGGAGCACCCTTCCTCTTTTCTTCATGGTGAACCCTTTTACATCCTTCAGTTAATACTGGCACATGTTGAAAGGCATCTTATGTCATATTCTATAGATCAAACTAGTCACAATGTCAACTAAGACTGCAGGGGGCTAGCAAAATAGATCTCAAAACTCTAGCGTGGAGCATTGTGATTATGAAGAGGATACTGATTCTGTATTCTAAATAGAATATGTTTTAATATTCTGAGTGTTTATTAACTTTAATGCAATATCTTTGACAAAAATACATGCATAGTTATGGTGGGGTTAACAGAGTAACCACTGATGTTCAAAAGGTCGTTTAAAAGTGGACATACAGATGGCCAATAGACACATGAAAAAACATTCAACATCACTAATCATCAGAGAAATGCAAATAAAAACCACAATAAGATATCACCTCACACCAGTTAGAATGGCTATCATTAACAAGACACACAATAACAAGAATTGGAGAGGTTGTGGAGAAAAAGGAACCCTCATACACTGTTGGTTGGAATGCAGATTGGAGCAGCGCTATGGAAGGCCATGTGGAGGTTCCTCAAAAAATTAAGAATAGAATTACCATATGACTCAGTAATCTCTCTCCCAGGTATCTGCCCCAAAAATCTGAAAACATTTATCTGTAAAGATATATGTGCTCCAATGTTCATTGCAGATTTATTTATGATGGCCAAGACATGGAAACAGCCAGTGTCCTTCCATAGATAATTGGATAAAAAAATATGGTATATAACACAATGGAATACTATTCTGCCATCAGAAGAGATGAAATAGTGCCATTTGCAAGAACATGGATGGAAGCTTCAGCTTCTTCAAGAATGTATATTGTGATTTTATAGGTAGAATTAATCCTGACGAACTGCATTATGGTACTGAGTTCTGAGGGTAGAAGATATTTCAGTTTCTTAGGTATTATTAATTTCATAGCAAGAGATACTATTATTTAAATTGATTCTTTAAACTCTTTTTCTAATATTCAAAAGTTCAATAGCACTCATACCTCCCATCTTTGAGATCTAGGCTGAAACTTCCCATTATGGTTGCAATATTTGCAATTAGCTGCCTCAGTTTTTAAATTTGGTGTGTAAATCATTCAGCTTCCATAATGCACACACCTTCTTTTCTTCTGATATTCATATCAGTAGTACAAGAGCTTCCCATGGGAGTGTGTTTTGATCCAAACTAAATCAAGTAAACTAAATGTCAGAGTGTTTCTGTGTGCTCTATACCCAATTTGCTTAGATAGATTTTGATTCAATTTTCAAAATCAGTCATAAGTAGCCTTAATGGAAAAATTCAGGTGATTAAGCCTTGTCAAATATTTAGCCAATAGGAAGATGATGAACTGCATGCTTTTAAAGAGTTGTACTAAATCAAAGATTAAAATTTGATTTTGCTGTGATAAGTAGAAATCCTACAGAATTTAATATTGAGATTACATCATCAACTTGAGCAATATTTAGTACAAGTGATTTTGCATATCATTTTGAAACTAGATTAGACCCAGACTATGCAGTCTGTCTTTGCATTTGCTGCTATTCAGCTTTTCTGAGCTATGGGCTAAGAGAGATATGAAAATGTATAACAAAATCAGCATCTACAATTTTAGCTACATGTAAACTGACAATTTAGTCAGGTACAGAGTTTAAAGAAGTGTTCTGTGAGTTAGTTTTTTAAAAAAATAATTGCATTTATTTATTGAAATATTGGCCATTCTAAGATCAATGTGTCGTATAATTCTCTGTCTAGATTCCACATGTCATATAACACAGCTTATTGAGTTTAGTAAAGCTCTGAAACTATGGAGTTTTGCTGAACGATTTGAAAATTTAGAGTAATTTTTCCCAGGTTCACATGGATTTTTTCGTTTTTTAGTTTAATGGAATTTATTTCAATGTACATGATCTTTAAAAAGTCAAATTAACTTTGTCTCTCGCTCTGCCAAGGAGTTTCTATATAGTAACCATAGAATCCTGTTCCTCATCCACATATACTTATCAGAGAAGGCAGAAAATCCATCATTTAGAAAACAAAAATTCACAGGGTGTCTCATGTAGGTGAGAAGATGATGTTTTATAGTTTATGCTTGAGAAGTCTCTCCTACTCACATAGGATATCTCTGAAAATTGATCTCCATTTCCTTATCTTCTCCAAATCCTCTGTTTTACAAGTTCCAGTACAAACCCACCTCTTTGCTTATGGCTTGTCATGAGGTGGAGTCAATATTTATCACTGTATTTTCTCAACTGTTGTCTTTAACACATGGTATCATATATTTTGGTACCATATTTTATTTTTCTCTACAATATCTTTAGATTGTTACACTTGCATAAGTCATATTATCACACTAAAGTTCCCTGGTTAAAGTATGCCAAGGTCTCATCATTTTTCATGTCATGAAAATGGTGTTTTCTTGTTCATATTAGTTTAATTTCATTTTTTGTTTGTTTTTTGAGTGTTGATAGAAAAAAATCTCCCTGTAATAATCCATAAAATAAGTTTATTAAGAATCTATACATTACTCCCTTGAAGTTAAAAAAGAATCAGCCATTCATCAATAATTTAACTTTTGAGAGAGAGAGAGAGAGAGAGAGAGAGAGAGAGAATGAGAAAATGGCAGGCTTTGACTCCATATTTTGCTGAAGTTTTCTTCATGAAAAGTCTCTGATCATCATCACTGCATGATTTGCTTTTGCAAGCTACTCCTGGTCATCCCCAAATACGCTAGGATATTATTGAGAGTGCTAAACATTAAATCACCATGTTAATTTTTCTTAATAGTTTAGTAGCTGATAATATTGTTTTAAAGTTTAGTAATATCTGGTCTCAATTAATCTGTCATCAATTATGCTAGTAGAATAATGTTCATTATTGGTCTTCTTTTTTTTTTTTTTTTTAGCTGAGCCATCCTGCTGCCTATTGGCAGCTCAGCAGCAGCTCAGCTAGGGCCAGAAATCGAACTGGTGGCCCCGTTGCTCAGAGTTCGCACTCTTGAGTGAGCTCTTAACCAACTGAGCCACTCGGCCAGCCCTCTTATTGGTCCTTTTTGGTAGTTTATATTATTTTTTTCTAGGTTCCAGCTTCTTTTTATTAAGAAAAACTTGATGGGATCACAGGTTTATTTTGGAAAAATGCTTTTTTTTTTTAAATTAGAGAGCCTCATTTCCTACAGTTTGTTTTGCTTAAGGTAACAGAACTGAATTAACACAGGGGTTTGGTAAAATAATTTGTAAACATATCTGTGTGATAAAAATGTTAAATTTCTATGTATCCATTAAAGACAAGTTTTAGTAAACCATTTAATGTGGGAATCTATTAACCTCTTTTATGACATGATAAAAGGGGAAACAAATGGTACATTAATACAATTTCAAGGTTGTAAATTAAATGTAGATAAAAAAATCTAGAAGTGTTCACTTTTGGATATTTAAAAAAATTTCTAGAGTTTGTACGGTGTATAAAAACTACTTTTACATTTAAAAAAATGCTAAAAAGATATATGAATAAATAAAAACAATAATTTACAGGATTAAGTAGTTCTGGATCATTTGCCTTTGGAAGTAACAGTCCTTACTGTCTGTGAATCTGATCATCTGTGCTTGAGTTTTAAGTGCAGAGCAGAATACTGTATTCTCAGAGATCAAGGCTGGAATGCATGTGCAGATGGCACAACCCCTAGAGACCTGTGCTTCCTCAAGCACCCTCATGTCTCTGGCCAAAATTGTGCCAATCCACTATTTTGGAGTAAAGTCCATGTATCACTTTCAAATGAGGATGTTGTAAGTGCACTTGGTCTCACTAATACTGCCTCTGACTAATGACAGTAAGCTTCAATAAACCATAGAAATGCTATTCACGTGCACACAGATGCTTACACACAGAGATGCACACCGATTAAGCATTAGCACTTGACAAACAAGGCTCCAGTCTCAGGGCACCATATGTAGTTGTGAATGTTGCTTGTGAATGTGAAGTAACGGCTGCATTAGGCATTCCATGAAGCATCACTGATTCATCCATGTGGAGACCAATCTTATTTTGACCCTATATTTTACTTTTCTGAGTGTCTGAATATCAGAGAGTGTGAAAAAAATAAATGCTCCCCAAAATTGAAATTCAATGTAGAAAACCGTGCAATAAATAAAAACCCAGGCAACCTATGGACAATTTTTATCATCCAGAGCACTCTTACTAATGGTTGCAAGATTTAAGACCCAAACGATGAAAACCATTTTCTAGAAAGGGCCCTTGGCTTTGATATTCCTTTTCCATCCCAGGCTGACACAGTCTTAATTTACTGATGGTCATGAATTCATGATATATAGTTCTACTTCATGTATTAGTCTCTAATTGGCAGGGGGAATTTTCTATCATAGAGTCTTATAAACCTAAAATTCCCTTTTTTTCTCTTTCTAGACAGGAAACCTAAGATGTGTATTAATTGAGAGATTTGTGAAACAAATTAGCTTAAATATTTTTTGAAAAATCTGTTTTCAAGGTGAGTTTATTTCATCATTATGATAGATATAATAAAATGAGTCATTTTATAAATCATTTTACATTGAATTTAGTAAGACTTTTCTGCTTGGATGAAACTCTAAAATGTTATCTTTCTTTATAAAGAAATAAAATGCCTTTATTCAAAATTTTGTCATGTTTAGGCTGCCAAGCATCTTGCAATAATGCTGGCATTTGCATACAACAAAAATAACCAATTGGAAAATAAATAATTGCATGAACTTATATTATTGCAAACAGTATATATTTCTGGTATATTCAGGATATTAAGGAAATTGACAAATACACTAGATGATAGGGGTATTGCATAAAATGGATATATTTTTATTAGAACACTTCATCCACATGTTAAAAAATATGTATATTACAATAATCCCCCAAACTGTGATTTACTGAGCACCTAATAGTCCATACACCAACCAGGTACTTTATATATGTTATTTCTGTTAATACACTTCTGCAAAGGAAGGTTGTTTTTTTGATTTTTTGTTTGGGGTTTTGGCTAGTATTTATTATTTAAGAGTTTTACAACAATTATTGACTTCAAATTACTGCAAAGTAGTACCTTACACATAAGAAAAGTGAGAATCAAAGAATTTGTATTGATTTTCTAAAGTCACACAGTAAGTGGTAGAGATGTAAGTCAAGTCAAATTTTCTATGACTCTAATTCATGTTTTTGTTTTTGTTTTCTGCAAGGATTTTTTGTTTTTATAGATTTTCCTCTTCAATATTTTTTACCAACATCCTAGCAGAGTATATGAATTTGTGAAGAAAAGGCCATGCTCCATTCATGATTATGTTGACACAATACCTACAAAAGTGCCTGAAACACAATAAGCCTTTAGTGGAAATTAATTAAATCTCAATTAATATTATGAATCCAGAGCTTAATATAATTAGTCACTTCCATACATAGTGAACATTAATCACTTAATAGACACTCATAGTTTGTTTTATTGCGAAAGGTCATTTTGTTGGGCCCACACAATCTCTGTATGTGAAAACCTGTGTGTGTGTGTTTAACTGAATGAATTCTATAGTAATTTTACACAAACACAGGCAAACACTCTGGATTTCCAGCTTTCCTTTGATAACCCTCAGCCCATCTTTCCCCATGGCAACAATCTGCTATAAAGCAACAGCTGACCCATTTAGAGGGACAGTGTGCTTTCCAGTTCACCACAGTTCTTCTGCCTCTGTCCCAGAACCAGCTTGCGTCCACAATAGAGTTGATGTTAACTTCTGGTCCTACAGGTACTTGTGTTGGTGATAGCCTGTTGTGCAATTTCACAGAACCAGGTGCTTCCTAAGATGACACAATTCAGCAGAGATTTAAAAAAACAAAGTCCATGATTATGCTGCTTCAATATCATGTTGTGATATTTAATATTTTTATCTAAGGGATATAATTTCATTTTATACCTGATGTTGCCAAAAAACACTAGGAAATTAATATTAAAACTGATCTTTGTAATAAGATACCGTGCCCAGATTTCCACAAGAGCTAGAAGAAAAAAGCAATGCCAGTAAGAAGTTACTTAAATCTATTAAATAAATCATGACTCAGCTTTTACATGTGGTGATGAGGAAAGAACAGATGAAATATGCTATAGGGGAGGGCTCTCTCCATGAGTAGGACACTCAGGATGGCAAGGGGCCTCCAGGAAGAGAATAGATAAGCATATCACTAAATGGCAACAGCTGCTTTACCCTTCCCTACACCACAGAGCACCGAGTTTTGTGCAACATATTTTGATGATGATGGACTTTTGCAGATTCAGACTCCCGGTTAATGTCATTTCTTAGGCTCAAAGATTCCATTTTGTCATTTGGATAAAAATAAATTTTTTTTAAAACAGAATAACATTGAATAACCTTGTCTCAACTTTGACTTGAAAAATTGTTTAAGTTTTCAAATGAATTTTACTGTCTAAATATTCTAGACATAGATTATTCAAATGTTAACTTAGGTATATATAAAGTGTGAGTGACAAATTTTAATAACTGAAATGTTCCAAAATCTCAAATCTTGAGAAAAGATTAGAAGGGATTAGTAAGGATTTTTTTTTTCCTTTGCACTGTCATCACCCAGATAAAGCACTGTCATATTGTGCATGTAAAAACCCAAGAAAGCTTAATGCTAAATACAGGAATGTTTTCTGAGGCTCTATAAAGCAGCTAGATAGGAAAGTAGTTGTTTGGGTTTGTTAAATAGCTTGCCTGGCAGATTGCAGATTCAAGTTCATATGAAAATATTCTCTTCTCCGTTGTAGGTCTATCTTCATTAGAACTTATGGGGTGCTTCATCAACTGGAATTGATAAAGGTAGTGATGATGCTATTAGGTAGGAATTAATATTTCTTTAAAAAACATAAAACTGTCCTGTTTGCTATTCAGGTAGCAAACAAATTTAGTCAAGCCTTCTATTGTTCTAAAAAGACAGGTCACACATTTAAGTATTGTACATTTTTTTTTCTTTCTTTGGGGGCCAATCTTACTATGGTTGAAAAGCTGTTAATGCTCTAGTCAAACTACTTCAGCTTTTTGGGCTTCGTTTGCTTCATAAATAAATGGAAATAAACACACATTCCTGGTCTAACATGGATGGTTGGATTCATAAAGCTGGCACGGTCCTTCAGAAGTATAAACATATCCAAACTGTGTTTTCAGTAATCAATGTGTGCTGCCAGTTTCAAGAATATGTTTTAATTCTGAACATAGCAATAGCTTTACATACATTTAAGATCACAGTATGAGCTGATTTAAAAAATTAAAATTTGCTTTTTTTCTTGGTAACCACCTTAGCCATTTCCTATTAGTATCCAGTCTACTAGTGCCCAGCAAGCAAAATTATGCAGACCCCAGATCTTCCTTGCAATGCTTATTCATTCTTTTCTGTAGCAGTTAAAAGCATAAATATATCCAGTGTGGGGGGAAAAAACACACTATGTGTGGGGAAAAAAGCTGTATTCATAACAGAGAACTAAAAGTAATAGATAAAACTGCTTAAAAGTTCTAAAATTCTGATTGAATAACTTAGGATCCTAGGATAGAGTAGACAACTATTATTCCCAAGCCTGCCATACTCCAGCATATTATATCTTATATCAACTTACAGTATGCTTTTAAAATACCCTAAGTAGTCCCAAAAGAGTATAATATTTGATTTCCACTGTATAAGCTGCATAGCATGAAGAATGGTCAAAATAATTTGTTTAAAGCAGATATTATCACAATAGAAAGATTAATACAGTCCACTTAACAAGGAGAAAGTTAATACTCAGAGTCACACTCATTCATTTAAAACAGAGGAAGAACTGAGAATTTTATCTGAATAATCATTTTTCCAAACTAGTCTTTATATGGGTTATCAATTTCATCTGTATAAAATTCATGATATAATAATAAATATATGATTTAAGTGTACACAATGTGTCAGGCATTTTACAAATCAATTTATCACATCTTCACCATGAATATTTTTTGCACTTATGTCATATCTCTCTATATAAGATTTTAAGGGAAAAAATGATAATTTTGCAGATGAGAAAACTGAAGCTCAAATGAGTTTCTGTAAATTTGCCAATTATACTCCTGTAAAATTGTAAAACTGAAATTCAAACCCAGCTGTATCTGATTCCACAGTCCATACACTCTACATGAATCTCAACAAAGACTAATCTACTATGGAAGGGAAGTTTTCTGCAAATATAAAATTTTCAAAATAATAAAAGAGGTAGAAAAATGAGGTATTGTAGTGCAATATGTGTACATGTATATACATATGCATACTTATATTATCAAAACAAGCAACAGTAGAATAACAATTTGAATTTTCTAATCCTTTCCATTTTTTTTAATGATTGCATTTTAACCTTGTAATTAAGCTGTGGCTAGAATTAATTAGTTTCTTCAATTATGGAAAACATTCCAACGTGATGGATACATCTGTCCTAAAGTAAATTCGTCATTCACTAGACTCTTTATGTTTTAGAAATAAACATATGTTTATGTTTTAGAGAACAATAAAAACATTGCTTATCTCAAAATGTTACCATGCATTCTTACATGATGGCTGCTGTGTGATTTTATTAAGCAATGTTTGTATCTGCTTTTGTTTAGTTCTCCCAATAAACTTAGATAGCTTTATATGGATCAGTCAAGATATTAAAAGGAATGTTCAACTTTTCTAGAAAACAACTCTTTTTTGTTAGACGAATGGAGAAATTAATATGCTTAATACTCCCTTTATTTCATCTTCTGACCCTGTGGACAAGCAGCCACTGAATGTATAAGGATATAGTCCTTGGGAGCCTGGCCCATGTGCAAAGGGTGAAAGGGACAGCTGCCTATTGTCCTGATGCACTAAGGGTAGAATTAGTGCCATTTTGGTGTGTTTACACCCAGTGTCTTGCACCTCCTAGGTACTCAGTAAATATTGATTAAATGAGTGAACAAATAACTGAAAGAAGGCTCAGCTTTGTATTTCTCCATAGACAGAACTATATACCACAGAGTAGGTTTCACAGATTTAAAAACAACAAACATTTTCAGCATTCTGTTTTGTGGTCTGAGGGGGAAATAACATAAAATGTGGTCCTTGCCCTCAAAAATCTTACATAGAGAGATCTGACCTAAACACTTGCACATTTGATCTGCTAAAATGATCTACTCAGGAGTTCTGAGGAGTAATTGTAGAAATATTACTTGGTAGTATTCAATTTATTGCCAGTGACAAAACTGGGCTTGATCTGAAGGCTCAGAAGTCTGAATAATCAGTTCGGTCTGGATTGGCCATTGAAAGCTTTTAAAGAATCAGTAATGGATTACTAGTTTTGAAGAATGGACATAGTGAGTCTAAAAGAAGAGAACAGGGATTGCCATTCTGGTTGATGGAATGGTAATCAAAAGTGCAGTGTTAGCAATGGACCAGTTTTGTTTTGTGAACCCTCAATAAATCAGTTTAGGAAATGGAGTACTAATTGATAAGGCTAAAGATAAGAATAAAAACAGGTTAGGTTGAACCTTAAATTAAAGATTATGAAAACAGTCATTTCTTATATTTGGTTTGGACTTGAAAACAAGATGTATTGAAATGTTATTATAGTAACAAGACTTTGTGCCCAAATTCATTGCATTGCTTTGTTCTCTCCTTTTTCTTTCTATTTTATAAAACAGTCAATGACCAATTTTCTTTCAAAAGTAAACCCAGTAGCAGAGTATTAGCATTATATATTTAGGAAGAATAAGAAGGTTCCATTATGGAGAAAATTGAGATCTATTTTAAATATGCTACACGTATCTGAAAATTGGCACTACCAAAATATAATTCAGTAACAGAAGCTCAACATATGTAAGATAGCAATATTAATACTGCTAAAGTTATGAAAACAATTAGAAGAAAAGGCAAATAAGAAAAATATCCATTAGAGGTTATGTTAAGTTGCAGTTTGAAGAACAAAATGAACCTTTTGAAGTCAAATAACTAAGAGCATATCAGTGCTGTATGCATTTTCTTAACTATTAGTAATAAACCTGACAGAAAAAAAAGGAAAATTGATGATAACACATCAATTAGAGACTAAATGTCTAAGGTGTTTCACTAGTAAATAACTAGCTAATATAATTCAGTCATCTGGGGCAAATTCATCAATATTCCCAGCTATCCCAAAATAAATTGTCATATGCAATTTGTTCTTATGGGCTTTCTTTTTAACAGAAGTAATAATAACAACAATAACAATAATAATAATAATAATAATAATAATAATAATAGTCCATTAGAAAATTTTCTGATTGCTCCATCTTTGTGAACCTCACAGCTAAGATTTACTTGTATATCAGGAAAGATTTAAAATATTTTCCATCATTCATGTTTCTTTATTTCTACTAAAATAGGTCCTAGAAAATTCTAGTTAGCTTTCAGCCTTTGTTATGAATCTTTCAAAAATTTCTAGTTAATAGCTGATTGTAAGTTATAAATATAAAGAATTTCAGTCTTTGTATTTATATTGCCATCATAAAAAATGATACATAGAATGTCAACCTCCTATATAGAAACATACACACACACACACACACACACACACACACACACACACACACACTGAATTGATTAGGTAATTGATTTAAATTTTGAGTTAGATTTGGCCTAGAGAAAATGATGATGTAGGCTCAGATGATTGTTAACATCTGAGTTAGCACATCTTTCCTCGATATTCCTACTTCAAGGTTAGTCTACTACAGAGTCAGTCCTGGGCCTCAGCTCTTGTTCTAATGCTTGCACTAACTCTTGCTTCCCATCAACATGTGCTTGTCAACAATATATTCCCTTACTGGCATAGATCTTTCCTTCTATTGTTTCATAGCACTTTGATTAAACTACCTCTCTAAATTCCTGTATGTATTGTCTTATATTGTGTTCAAAGATTGTGTACCATATTATCTTACATTAGGGTTGTGTATGTAAGATTTTCTGTCCAAACTTAAATTGTGAAATCTCCTCAATGTAACAAATCGTAGTTTTGCTTTTTTTAAAAAAATTTCCAACTGTGTGTAAGAAAAAAAAATGGCAAAGGTTAATTTAGTTTCTTTAATTTTTCCTTAAGTCCTTAGCTAATAAATTATCATCCTCCCAATTACCAAGGGCAAGGCTATTTCCCTACATGGCAACAAACATACTCTGGAGCTACTTTATTTATACTTTTGTTTGAATGGCTCTCCCATGTAAGACTATAAGCTTCGTGAAGCCAGAGACCATATTGTCTTTTCATCCTTGTTTATCTTCCCATCTTTAATCTTATAAAGCATACCTTTTTTTCTGGCACAGGACCTCATAAACTGTTGGTTGAATGCAATTAGACAAATAAATATTAAAAACAGAGATAGATTCAAGTTTCTGAGGCATGAGGAAGAATAATAAATAACCAGATGATAGTGGCAAGTGTTATAATAAAGTTGCCAGGGCCCAGCACAACACAATTTCTGTCATATAGTCCTGTCATTGCTTGTGCATGAGAAAGAAAAAAGAAAAGAAAGAATTGCAAGAAGGAGGAGGAAGAGAGAGAAGGAGGGAGACAGAGAGGGAGAGAGAGAGAGAGAGAGAGAGAGAGAGAGAGAGAGAGAGAGGGATTTTCCTTATCCTGGCATTCACAAACCACAAAAATTTAAATTTACCAACTATGTCTTAATAAGTTATGAGTCATTCTTATACGTGATTTTGTCCCTGAAATATAACATATACATATAAACATTAAAGTTTGCATAACATTTAAGGGATTATGGAATTACTAGCATGACTATTCCAAGTCCATAATCTCTAAGTCAAGTTAATCTTTCTTAGTACTATTACAATAAATGTTTTAAATTACTCCACAGAGAATAGTATACTTTATTTGAAACTACTTCGGGGCATTTTCAACTCTGATGAACTTCAAAAAATATATACATTGTCTTCAGCTTTTTTCTCTATAAAGTTACCAGAAGGGTTAAAAATTGGTGAAGGCATTGTATACATCACTAATTCCTTTGTCACTCTGTCAATTTAGGTTAGTTTAACTAGCATGCATTCTTCACCTACACTGTACCTGGCCCTGGCCAAGGTTACAGAGATTCAAAGAAATGAAAGCAAAGGAACCCATTCTCAAGGATGTCACATCTACTTAGGTTGTATTAAGTGGTGGTAGTTGCAGAGTTTTTCCCTTCCTTCTCCTTCTTTTTCTCACTCCCCTACTCCCTCTCTTGCTTCTCTTTACCTATCACCTTCTGCTTTCTTCTTCTTCTAGGCTTGGATAAATCTAATAGCTGGTAAAGTGAGAACTAGATTCTTCTATCAAACATGAGTAGTTTAAACCTGATAGTCTTATCTGCAGTGAAAAATCTGTAGTTATAGCAGATTGAAAATTATTCTACACAAATATTTAAAGCTTTAGCTATCTAAAACTTTTCAAGTGCTACATATCCTAAAATATCAATGTATTTAAATTATAAGTGACCTAAGAGAGGCCCTGTATACCATCATCTTAAAATGTGATCTCAGGGAAAGCTTAAGAATAAATATCTATATCCTCATCTTCCTGATGTGCTCAGATTTATATGCAAAGTTCTGATTAGCATTAATGGAAGTTTATATATGTACATAAATGATTATTTTCATCTCTTTACTCAGGGCCACCTCCTTCCACTGCTTTCAATGCTTTCTATCATCACTAATGTTCAGTAAAAGCTTTTAAGCTGTGTTTCCACAGTCAAAGGAATTTGGAAGATTTACCAGACCCAAAGCATTCAGATATATTTCTCACATTCTACAACTATCCAAATTGATATATACTATGTTTTAATTCCCTCATTTGCTTTACAATTTTGCTTTTCTGTTTTGTTCCTTTTTTCTGTCAATGCCTATATGATTTAAACAATTTTTTTATTCCTCTTCACCTTTCCCCATTTTAAAATTTTTCAATTACAGTTCACATTTGATATTATTGTATATTAATTTCAGGTGTACAGCATAGTGATTAGACATTTATATAATTTACAAAGTTATCCCCTGACTAATCTAGTACCCACCTGGCACTATACATAGTTATTACGATATAATCGACTATATTCCCTATGCTTTACTTTATATCTCATGACTATTTTGTAATTGCCAATTTGTATTTCTTAATCCCTTCACCTTTTCAACCATCCCCTAAACCCCCTCCCATCTATCACCCCAATAAATCTAGGACCCATATGACACCATACACAATTATTACAATGTTATTGACTGTAATCCTTATGCTATATCCTACAGCCCTATGACAACTTTGTAACAAATTTGTACTTCTTAATCCCTTCCCCTTGTTCACCCACCCACTAAACCCCTTTCCATCTGGCAACCATCCAAATGTCCTCCATATCTATGAGTCTGTTTCTGTTTTGTTTGTTTGTTTATTTTGTTCTTTAGATCCTTCATATAAGCAAAATCACATTGCATCTGTCTTTCTCTGCCTAACATACTCCTCTCAGCACATTACCTTTCAGGTCCATCCATGCATCACAGATGGCAAAGTCTCACTCACTCCCATGGCTGAGCAATATTCCAAGGTGTATAGGCACCATCTCCTCTTTATCCATTCATCCATTGACAGACACCCAGGCTGCTTCCATATCTTGACCATTATAAACAATGCTGAAATTAACATATGGATGAGCATGTCCCCTTGAAGTATCATTTTGAATTTCTTCAGGTAAATACCGAGAAGTGGGATTACTGGGTCCTTCCTTGTCTCTTGTTATAGCCTTTGTTTTAAAGCCGATTTTAAAGCCTGGTATAAGTATTGCTATTTTAGTTTTTTGTTTGTTTGTTTCCATTATCATGAAATATCTTTTTCCATCCATTTACACTCAGTCTGTGTGTCTTTCCATCTGAAGTGAGACTCTTGTAGACAGCATATGTAAGCATTGTGTTTTCTTATCCACTGAGCCACACTATATTCTGATTGGAACACTTAATTCATTTACATTTAAAGTAATTTTTATTAGATATGTAATTATTGCCATTTTATCATTCATATTTGTGATCTTTTGTTTCTTCTTTTTAAAGATGTCAAATTGACATTTCTTGTAATACCAGTTTGATGATGATCAATTCCTTTAGCTTTTTGTTGTCTGGGAAGCTCTTTATCTCTTCTTAGATTTTTCTTCGTCATTTAGATTCCAAATGGTGGTCTTGCTGAGTAAGGGAATCTTGGTTGTAAAGTCTTACTTTTCATCACTTTGAATATTTCCTGCCAATCCCTTCTGGCCTGCAAAGTTTCTGTTGAGAAACAAGCTGACAGGCTTATGGGAGCTCCGTTGTAGGTAATTGACTGCTTTTATTTTGCTGCTTTTAAGATTCTTTCTTTGTCTTCAACCTTTGGGATTTTAATTATGATATGTCTTGGTGTGAGCCTCCTCGGTTCATCTTGTTTGAGACTCTATGCACCTCCTGGTTTGTATGTCTATTTCCTTCACCAGCTTAGGGCAGTTTTCAGTACCGTATTTGCCGGCGTATAAGACGATTTTTTGGCCCTGAAAAATATGCCTCCAAGTGGGGGGTCATCTTATACGCCAGGTACACTTCAGATAGACTGCCCATATAACAAACTCTGTATTTTGAGTGGAAATGTTAGGGGGTCGTCTTATACGCCGGCAAATACGGTAATTATTTCTTCAAATAGGGTCTCAATTCCTTGCTTTTACTCTTGGCCTTCTGATACCCCTATCATGCAAATGTTGGTATGCTTAATGCTGCCCCTGATGCCCCTTAAACTATCCACATTTTTTCTGGATTCTTGTTTCTTTTTGATGTTCTGATTGTGTTTTTGGCTACCTCAGCTTCTAAATTGCTAATTCAATTCTCTGCTTCATTTAATCTGCTGTTCATTTCCTCTAATTTCTTAGTCATTTCAGTTATTGTATTCTTTATTTCTGACTGGTTCTCTTTTATGTCTTCTATTCCTTTGTTGAAGTTCTCACAAAGATCATCGACCATCTTTATAACCAGTCTGTTGAACTCTGCATCTAGTATATTGCTTGTCTCCATTTTGTTTAGTTCTTTTCCTAGACTTTTTTTCTTTTCATTCATTTGGGACATGTTTCTTTGTCTCCCCATTTTGACTGCCTCCCTGTGTTTCTTTCTATGTATTAGGTAAGGCCACCAGGTCTCCCAGTTTTAATAGAGTGGTCTGATGTAGTAGGTGCCCTGTGGGGCCCAACAGTGCCATCTCTGTTGTCACCTAAACTGGGTGTTCCAGGAGTGTCCTGCATGTGGGTTGTGTGTGCCCTCCTGTTGTAGTTGAGCCTAGGTTGCTATTCGCATGTCAATAGGAGGGATTGACCCTCATTCTGATTGGTTGTAAGAACTGGCTGTGAATACAGTGGAGGAACAGGGGTTTACCCTACAGAGCAGCTTTAGCTATAGCAGGGATCTGGTACCTACCCAGTCTGTCCTTGGGTGTATTATCCTGAGAGGTGGCTGGTTGGTGCTCTAGCTCTGTTCAAAGCTGGCCACCAAGTGTGCTGGCCCTGGGGCCTCCTTGGAGGGCCTCCACTGAAGGCCAAGTTCAGCTGCATCCTGTGCTCTGCCTAGGGCCACCTGGCAGAGCCACAAAACAATCCATAGATGTCTTCCGTCCATACTGGGCTTGGAGATACCTTGACAGGCCAAGCCATAAATTTAGGGTGCCTGCTGCTAGTGTCAGGTTTGGGGCTGCTCAGACAGAGGTATGGGGCACACAGAGGCCAGATGCTGCTTGTTTAGACTTTGCAAACCTTTGAGAGATTTTAGGAAATTCCACAGCATGAGCCAAGACAGGCTGTTTGTATGGAAAAGCCACCAGAAGTGTCTTGGGTAGTCCTGAAAATTGAGTGGGGTGGGATCTCAGGGCATCACCAGGGCAGGCAAATGCTGTTAGCCAGGTTGATGGAGACTCAGATGTGGCAGCAGCCTGTGTCTGAACACTGGTAGAGAGAAAGGTTCAACAAAGAAACAATGGATTTTAACAGCACATCTGACTGGGAAAAAGCTCTCTTCTAGCCCTGCCCTGAAGCTAGACAATTTAGTTACTCCCCGAATATTCCTGGTGCCTTTCAAGCTGCTGTCCCAGTGCTGGAGCTCAGAGTGAGTGAGTCCATCAGTGAGTAAGTCTAAGTGTGGGTCTTTTTAGAGGAACGCCTGGGACTCCAGCCACCTCCGTCTCACTCAGTCACATTCCTTGCTGGTGTCCACTGCCAAAAGTTGTGGTGACTTCTTTGGGACTGGATCTCCACCCCTAATACTAGTCTTGATATGGCTTCTCCTGTGTCGCCTTAGTTTTAGGACTTCTGATCAGCTAGACTTCAGGTGATTTTCACTGATGGTTGTTCTGTAGTGTCATTGTAATTTTGATGTGGTCATGAGAGGAGGCAAGTGCAGCATTTATGTACTCCTCTATCCTGACCACATAATTTGTTTTGATATACGAATTCAGATATTAATGGTGGATCAGCTTGTTGTTTGTATATCTGAGTGTTCTATTCCCTACACCGTTGAGATTTCCTTGTTTTTCTTTCCAATCCATTATAGTTAATACAAGGAAGAGCCCTGCTATATGTAGTCTGAGTGTTTGTGTTCACCTCAAGTTCACATGTTGAAATCCCAAAGATGATGGCATCGGGAGGTGGTGTTTTGGAAGGTGCTTAAGTCATGATTGTGGAGTCTTCATAAATGGAATTAGTGCCATATAAAAGAGGCTCCAGAGAGTTCTCTATCCTCTTCCACCATGTGAGGATACAACAAGAAGTCTTTAAACTGGAAGAGGGTTCTCACCAGAAGCTAACCAAGCTGGCACCCTGATCTTAGACTCCTAAGGTCTTAGACTTCCAGAATCCTTCACTATGAGAAATAAATTTCTGTTGTTTATATGCCACCATGTCTGTGGTATTTTTTTATAGCAGACCAAATGGACTAAGACAGACCCTTTCACACCACCTGTCAGCTGTACCCTGTGCTGTCTGAAGTGTAGTGACCTGGGTCTTTTAACATTGGAAGTCAAAGCCAGAGTTTAATGTAGGTGGCCACTCAGGTAGAGCTGTCAGAAATCCTGACCACATGTTTCAATTGAGCCCAATGTAAAGTAGCACCAAAAATGAATAAAAATAGTATTGTCAAGTTGACACAGAGCATAAATCTTATAATTTCTGTGCCCATAAATGAGACAAAATTTATATTCTGGGGAAAAATAAAAATGTATATCAAAGACTTTAACTAGAATATATTTTTATTAGAATCATTTCAATTGCTCCTCAAAATGTTCTCTGAACTGAAGCAAATTGGTATATTTTATGTGTTTTGAGTTCCTGTTTTTCTACTACTGCCTTTGCTTTATAAATGCAGAGGATCTCTTCATTTATCTCTCTTTCTATTCCTTTCTGGTCAGTGTCACTTAGAGCAGAAACAGTGCCAAGCACACTTGACTGAGTAGTAGTAGACAAGATATAACTTTGCAATGCTCTTTCTCATATCTTTTCCTATGGTTTTATCTGCACTGCCCTTTCTTTGAAGTATCTGCCATTCATCAGTAATTAGAAAACCCACAATAGGTTGGAGAGACATAATAAATACTGTGAACTGTCTCTTTTTTAAAAAAATAGCATAATACCTTTCCATCACAACTTACCCTTACCCAATGTTCTACAATAAGTGAATTCACTTTATTATAGGTTGTCAAATACATGTCCATTCTAAATTCTTTGTAAGCATTGAATGTTTATATAATATGAGACTAAGAAATGATGTATCTTGCAATGTATAGTATCAAAAATAAAGAAAAAAGATTATATAAAGTTATTAAAACTGTGAGAGATAGTGATCATTAGATAGTAAAGAGAAACAAAATTCTCAGTAACCAGTAACCATTATCACTAACGAAATACTGTAAAGTGTCATCTGTAATCTCTTAATTTAGCATGCAATATATGTTTTTATGCTCTTTATTAAACAAATATATATGAGAACCTTCATAGTTTTATCTTTTGTCTCTGTTTTCCAATAGTTAATTTTACATAATATTAACAACATACAAGATAAAGGACCTCTAGTATGTCAGGTACTGTTTTAAGTCCATTAAAACATACAGAATTGTTTAATATTCATAAGAGTTTCACAATGTAGGTAGTATTTTCTTCTCCCTCCACCTTTTCTCCTGGTTTGGAAATGTAAGCACAGAGAAATTGAGTGATTCCCCCCCCCCCAAATCACACAGCCAGAAAATGGTAGACCGAGAATGAACTAGATATACTAGCTCTGAAGCCCTTGCTTTTAACAGGTCAGCAACACTGACTATTCATCTACCACAAAGAAGCTTTAAGAAGAATATTAAAAATGATGTGGTACAGCAGTAATAGGAAATGCTGAATTTAACACAAAGAAGAGCAGAAAAGGATTTTATAAATGTATACCCGTCACCAATTAAAACTTATTCAAAGGGACTTTCAGCTACTTCAGAATAAAATTTATATTTTCTTCACATGTACCTGGTTTTGATCACCAATAAAATTTATAAAAGGGCAAACATTTTTGAAACCTCTGATATAAGGAAGGTGCTCTGGTCGTCATTCTAATTGATATGCTCTGCTTTGTTGAAGCACCACCCCAATCCTACAAATTATTTTCTGACAATCATATTTTATGGATAAAGAACTTAAGGTTCTCAGAGGTTATTCAAGAGTCTTTCAAAGTGATACACCCAGTTACCATGGTATTGAGATTAACATCTAAGTCTTTCTAACTCCACAAAGACCCTTGAGAACTACTATAACAATAAAGGAAAGACTTGAAGGTCTTATAGCTGTCTCACTAACCCCAGTTCTTATCACAGCAGCCAATTTATGATAAAATGAGATTTCTGTCTTTTCCCTAATAAAATTTTATTTCTTTTTATGGAACTTCTAACTACTTGATAATATATTTATATTGCCATTTTCTCTATTAGCATGTGAACTGTGAAAAGGTAGAAAGTTTTTTTCTGTTTTTGTTCAAGAAATATGTGCATGAATAGGAACTAAAGAAAATTGTACATAGGCAAGAAGTACATCAAAGCTTATTATGAAGATAGAAGTTACTTAAGAAGGTTTAATACTTGGTTTCCATTTCAAGCACAGCCTTAGTGCTCTGGTTGATGTCTACTTGCAAAAGTTCTGCTTTATTTATCAGTTAAATAAGTTTTCTGAAAAATAACATTTTATGTTTTATATTCAAATGATTGCTTCACAGTTAATTAACTAAACATCATGCAATAGAATAAGTGAAGACCTTATGATATATGGAAGACAAAGATCAGATTCCCAGAAAGATAATGATATGCTTTGTTATTTTACTTTGCATCTCATAGAAATGATAAAGAAAACAAACAAGCAAACAAACAAACAAAAAACAATGAGACAGTAAAACTGCCAGTATTGCACACATTATTTAAAAGCAGAGACTTTGGAGATGGATGATACCAATTTGGAGGTTATGTAAAAAGATAAAGGAATTTTCAAGGAATAAGAATGGAGAAAACTAGATTAATGGTATTTGTATTAAACAATTACAAACATTACCAGATTCTTAACTCTCTGTGCACATTTTTTGCAATGGAATATATTTCCCTGCTCTTTAAATCTGAGCTTACCTGTGACTTGCAGTTGAAGTGATGATGTTTGAGTTACAACTTGAGGTTTCAAGAGGCCTTGTATGCTTTCATTCACTCTTTCATACTGCTGCCTCTACTATATGAACAAGTTGGGCTAGACTGCTGAAGGAGGAATGTCACATGAGTCAGTCAACTCAGATGGCTCAGCTGGAGATGAGAGAGATCCCAGGCACGATTGTTAAAGCCTCAGCAAATTCACCAGTTGACCATAAATGGTTGAGCATGTGCACCAGAGAACTGCTGTGCCCAGGCTCAATTACAAAAAAGACCCAGCTGTCCCACAGACTAATGAGCAAATACATGTTATTGTTTTAATCCACTGAGATTCGAAGGATGGTTTGTTACATAACATTATCATTGCAGTTGATAGCTGGTGCACTTGTGAAATAGCACTGGAAGTTGTTATCTTAGTGTTCTAGCTATGTCATTAACAGATAGGGTGAATATAAATGAATGAGCCAATGCCTATTTCTTCATTTCACAATGTCATGAGAAAAAGATGTATTCAGATGACTTCTAAGACTTCTCTGTTCTCATATTCTAGGGTTCTAGGAAATTGCGGAAGTAGAATTTAGAATATAACCTCTAAATTTACTTAATTTATTTAGACAATATTCTCATCATAACACCGTAACAGCACCAACAACAAAATGGTAATTATGTGAAGTAAAGGATGTGTTAACTAACCTTATTACAGTAAACATTTTGCAATATTTATGTGTTTCAATATTTATGTACATCACATTGTACACCTGAAACTATGTCAAGTATGTTGCAACGGAGCTGAAAAAATATATAATTTTTTTTATCATATTTCCACCCGTCACCTTTGCTTCTAGAAAAGGAAAGAAAAAAGCGCAAAGAGAAGCTCTTTCTAGATAAATCAGACTAAAGAAACTTCCCAGAAGCCTCAGCTTTTTATTAGCTAACAGAGAAGAAATGAGAACCTGGCATTAGGTGGTAGCAGTGGGGAATAATAAAGAGGAATGTGAGCAAGAGATTACAGAGGTAAAGACTGTTGGGTGCAGGAGATAAGGGCAAAGAAGTATGCAAGTACTCTAGAGTTTGTAATGTATCACCACTTTGCAATGGGGCCCCATGAGGTCCGAAAGCTGAGACTGGAACGTGGATGAAAAACACCTTGCCAGAAAAGGGGCTGCAAATTTAGTTTTTTAAATAAAATATACTTTTGTCTCCTGAAAATATTGATTAGATTGTTTCATTTCTAGTGTATCATTTCTAGTTCTTATAAATTAAAGTAATGAAAAATGAAACTTTTCACTGGAAGATATTTTCCAACAAAAATATTACAGACTCTAAAAGCAAATGAGCTGCTTGCTCAGCCATGGGAAGAAAAAAATCAAACTAAAGCACTGAAACTACATTAAAATGCTTATGGATGAAAAAAGGATAGAGTATGCAGGGAAAGGATATCAATGTCTCAAAAGATTATATAAATATATTTGACTCTCATAGAGAGTAAACACATATTAAAATTATTTAAAAATAATACTAGGCTTTTAAAAGAATAGTGGAGAGTTTTTAAAAGTTTTTTTAGGAGACAATGCATTAACATAATGTCCTCTGGCTCCTGGATATAAGGAATCCAGATCTTTTAAAGTGAGTCATAATGCATATTTATCCAAGTCACTTCTATTTTCAAAACTAAATCCACAATACTCTTTAAGCCTTGATATGAAGTAAACGAGATAGACTAGAATATTGTGACAAAAGGAACACTGATTTCCTGTCCTTGACTTCCACTTAGACTATGTGGCTGACTAGCTAATGTAGCTGATAAAATGATTCAAAGGCAGTTACTGATAGTTCTATCTTTCTATGATAAGGTGTTTACATTTTTACAAGACTTTCCAATATCTTAATTCAAAGGAATAAACATCTATAGGACAAATCAGTGAGAATGAAATTTCAGGGTTTGGTGTGGGTTACTCATTCCACACCATGATGAGTCTCACAAAGGAGGAACGGCTACCATATACAGAAAAAAATATAAATAGGAACAAATAAAGTTGTTTTTACACCTTAACTATTTCATTGATTTACTAAAAGACTTGTAAACATTGTTTGTAATTTTTTGCACTTTTTGAGGTTTTCAGAATGACCAAGCCATTAGTGAGCTATATATTTCTATTTGCTGTTTCCTGAAGTGTAGGAACATCATAATCTATTTATTCTTTCTTCCAAATCAAGCTCTGTGTCATTAACTCTTCTGCAGAAGGTAGTAGTTCAACTACATGTGTTACTCAAAAGAGAGGTGGAAAAAAATATACCATATACACAAATAAACTTTAGAAAGTAACAGAGAAAAAAAATTCCAACTGTATTAAACAGCAATGTCATCAAATCTGAGGTCCAGAGATAAAGCAGACTTCAATCTCACCTTGCACACACCTGAAATATATCCCACTTGGTTGTGGAATAAGTAAGCTCTCTTAGTTTAACTCAAATCAGAGGTAATAATTGAAAGTGGCCACATATAATGATCCAAATCTTAGTGGGCATTATAACTACTGATATGTAGGCATATTGGTAACAATGATTTCACATAGATTTATACCTTTTTTGTCTGGATAGTTTACCTTAATTTTAAATCTAAGAAATTTAATCTAAGTTTATATTCTAGTAAAATATAAAATGAAATTTTCTTAAATATCCTTATGAAAGTCATAAGAAATTTAACCTCCTTAAAATAATAATCAGTTAGTACTATCATTTAGTTAAGCATAATGATTTTTCTTTGTATGATAGATATGTGCACATGCCCGGAAATATGAAATAATTGTACTTAAATTTACCAATTTTCAGGTAAAACCTCAGAAGTGTAGCTATCTCGTGGCCCACAAGAGGCTATGGATTTTGTGGGACTCAGTTATTGCGAATCACACATATCCTGTCACAAGTCCTGACAAATATTAGTGACTTATTCCTTGTATATGTGAACACCTGCAAAAATGAATGAATAATGGCAAAACACACACACACACACACACACACACACACACACACACACACACACACACCCCAAAAACCGGGGGGGTCAGAGGATGGGGCAAAACATCTAAAATGAATTTTATCTGTGTGACTGGAAAAGTTGTACAGCAATTAGAACATTTTGTTTATATAGGGAAAGGGGTAATTTAGCCAAAGTGTCCAGTTTCTCAACTTGTTCCTATAATGTCAAATGACAAAACCATTCAGAGCAAGAATTTTGATGAATTCTTAATCTGGTCAATATTTTGTGGCTTGATGTCACTAATATCCACATATTTATGGACTCTGACAAAATAATAACAACATCAGCAACAATAACGATAAATCTTCCTTAAAGAAACAATGGAGGCTTGAGTGGAGAAGTGGGAGCATAGTTCAGTAGCCCAATAAATCACGGAAATGTCCTGGGGATCTTAGTGATACTTAGGCACATATATTGTAGAAAATAAAGAAAATCTGGTTGACTGTTACCAGTCCTGGATGAAGTACTTGCATAGCGATAGTGCTATTACAAGATAATCCATATATAAAATTGAAAGGTTTATATTTATTTACCTTTAGGAATAAAAGATACAATAGTAATTAGATGTCTAATTTATATTACTAAATTAAGTTAAATGATCCTGCCTTTTACTATGCTTATGTTGTTACAAATCTAATTTATAATAATTATAGTCCAAAAAGTTTAACATAATCACATTATATAAACATGGCAAGTACCATAGATTGGCTTTTAAAAATAACTTTAATGTGACCATTCCACTACATACTCTAATGTAAAAAAATCATCACTTTTCACCTGGATTACTGTTAAATCTCTTAACTGGCCCCACTTTTCCTTCTTTTCTTCCCATACACTCAATTCTCCAGAGAGCAGCAAAAAGTTAACAATTTAAGACATAAGTGATTTTATGTCATTCCTATGAAAAACAAAAAAACAAACAAACATTCACTGGATTCCTGCTTTAGTTAGAATAAAATCCTGAATCTTTGCCATGACCTATACGGTTCTAAATTATTTCCATGTTTCGTTATACACATTTTTTGGCATGTGCTACCACTTAATGTCTTTAACAACTTAAGATTTATTTTTCTATATGGTGTAGGGTACAGATCCATTGCTTTCTAAAAGTAAATGTATTAATTAGTCTCACATCACTTAAAAAATTATTCTTTGCCACAATTAATCTATAAGTCCCCTATATCATAAATCCAATCTCCAAAGATGCCTACATGTGTTCCTAGACTTTGTCCTTATTCCATTGATTGATCATTCTATCCCTGAACTAATAACAGTTTTTTTCATCCCTAAACCTCAGAAATAGTCTTGACCTATTTAGAGAAATTGAGAAAGAGAAATGCTCCCAAAATTTTTCTTCCTTAAAATTGTCCTGATTTTCTTAGTTATTTTTATATATATAATTTGATTTAGAATTTACAACTCATTGGACATTTAAAAAATCTTAATGAGATTTTAATTAGATTAACTTAAATATATAAACTTGGGAGAATAGACATCTTTTTAAAATTAGTTTCCTTTTTATAAATAGCTAATATTTAAAATTTATTTTTATCTTTTTAAATATTTTTCATTAAATTCAAAAATTTTTCTACATAATTCATGCACATTTTTATTAAATGTATTTGACGCTTTGGTATATGGTATTATTATTTAGTATTTGCTGCTGGTATATAATAAGGGAATTGGATTTTGTATATGTTACATATAGCAACAGTACTACAACTTATCAATTTTAATAAGTTTTATTTATATTGTGTAATTTTTCTTTGAAAGAACATTTTAATCTTTGTTTAAAATGTAAATCTTTGTTTAAACATGCAAGTATAAACTTTAACAAAATTAACAGTTACTACTTGGTATTATTAGGATCTCATCTCATGTTCAAATTTCTCCAATTGTGTCAAAAAATGTTTTTAAAGATGGTTTCTTGCAGTTAAGATACAAACTCCACACAGTCCCCTCTTTTCAATGTTATTGTTATATTGAAGAAACCAGGAATGCAGTTGTCCTTTAATCTAGATTTGTCTACTTGTTCTTTCATGGTGTCATGTAACTTGTTTCTCTATAACCCATGTTCCCTGTAAACTAGAAGTAATTTCTTACACCTAGGTTCTACGTCTTTGTAAAGACTATTACATGAGTGATGTTATGTACTTCATACTGCATCACGTAAGGGGCACATCATGTTTGAGTGCTAAGTCATGCTAAGAATGATCAGCGAATTTGGGGAGCAACAGAAGTTACAAAATGGTTATTATTTAATACTGTGTATTTTGTTACTCTGAAATGCAATTTCTATAGGAAAGACAGAAGAAAATGTTTATTTCTTCGAGTGACAATTTTCAGAGTAAGAAATAGGTGTTTTACTTACCTCCAATTGTGCCCAGCAAAAGTTATGAATGCTTTTGGAAGACAAATGACTTTTTTTGGAATAATATTTACTATAAATGCATATATTTTATATGCAGTTTCAAACAGCTGAGTTTATTATTCTTCAAATTAAAATTATTACTTTTTTTTTTTTTTTAGCTGAGTCATCCTGCTACTTGTTGGCAGCTCAGCGGCAGCTCAGCTTGGGCCAGGCATTGAACCGCTGTTGCTCAGAGCTCACACTCTTAAGCGAGCTCTTAACCAACTGAGCCACTCGGCCGGCCCCTTATTCCATTTTTTGTCAGTAAAATCCCCTTTATGTTTGCACATGAATTTTTTATTGATGCATATACACTACATACAGTGCATGCTCAATATGCAGTAAAATGTTCAGATAGTAAAAGTCCTATTTAATTAACTTTGACAAATGCATACATTTATAGTAACTCATAATCCTATGAACACACTGACCAATTCCATCATCCAGTAATATCTACTCTTCCAAATTTCAGTCAATCCACTACCCCAAAAAACAACTGGAACTAATTTCTGCCTCAGAAATTAGTTTATAACTTATAGTTTGGCTATCACAGGATATCATTTTAAAAGGGGATCACATAGCAGGAACTTTTTTCTGTTTGGCTACTTTCATTCAGTATTATATATATATATATATATAT
>NW_017732116.1:457910-467605 GCF_001890085.2 Hipposideros armiger
CAGCCTACACAGTCATCGGTGACTCACAGCAGCCCAGCTCCAGGTTGAGCTGTTGTTCAGCATCTTAGCTGTGGAAGGCAGTGTCACTGGCCCTCATATGTGGGATCCGAACCGGGGCCCTCTGGCATCCCAAGCCAGTTCCCAACCATCGCGCCACCTGGCCTGCCCATTCAGTATAATATTTTTGAGATTCATCTGTTGTTGGGATGAGATAGGAGTTGAGATGTTTGTCCTCTCATAGAGATATCCAGTTGTTCCATCATGATTTGTTGTATAGTTTTTTTTCCTTTTTTTATTTCCAATAACTTTAAAAAGTTGTATATATCTAGGATATTTCTGTACTCCCAATATTATTATATTGATATGTTTGTCTATCCTTTTGCCAATAGAACACCATCTTGATAATTTTATCCTTACAGTAATTCTTGAAGTCAAATAAGATAAGTCTACAATTTTGTTTTTCCTTTTTAGAGTTATTGGTTATTTTGGATCCTTTGCATATCCGTATTATTTTTTAATCTCTTGTCAATTCCTAGAAAAAACAACAATGGGATTTTCAGTGGGTTTTCACTGAAAATCTACAGATCACTTTGGAGCAATTTGGCATATTAATTATATTGGGTCTTTGAAACCATGAACATAGTGTTTCCCTCCATTTAGATGATTATGATTTTACTCTGCAATGTTTGCAAGTTTTTATACATAAACTTTATTTAAAAAACATTTTTCCTATTTATTTCTAGTTTATAAGAATTTTCTTTTGTATTTTTCGATTTGGACACTACAAATAGGAGTATGTGTGTGTGTGTATGTGTGTGTGTGTGTGTGTGTGTGTGTGTATTGCACAGCATTTAGTTTGTGAATATTTTGTTTAGAATTTTTGTGTTTATGCTCACATGTGAGATTAGTTGAGAGTTTGAAAACCTCAGTTTTCCACCTGTGAGTCTTTCTTTCATGTACGTCTTTCTCTTTTACTTTCACAAAGAACTCCACTTCGGACACTTTTGGTCACCAAATGTGTGAAGATTATTCCCAACCAAGCAGTTCTCTATGACACCAGCTGGGTGTCCTACAATTTAACTAAATCCTAACACTATTTATCTGGAAATAGTGTCATGTCAACAGGTTAAGGAATCATTCCCACAGACTGTCCTCCACTTCAGATGCCAATCACAAACAGTAGGGCCCCAGATTACCCACAACTTCTGTCTGATTTGGCTACAAATAGGAAGTCCTCATGATGCCCTGCTCAGGTTTGATCAATTTGCTAGAGCGGCTCACAGAACTCAGGGGAACAATTATTTACATTTACCAGTTTATTATAAAAAGTTGTGATAAAGTATACATATAAACATCCAGCTGGAAGAGAGATGCATAGGGAAAGGTGTGTAGGAAGGGACTTGGAACTTGCATGTTCTGTCTGGGCTTGCCACTCTCCCAGCAGCGCCACATGTTCACCAACCGGGAAGGTCTCTGAATCTTGTGTTTTTGAGATTTTGTGGAGGCTTCATCACTTAAGCATGATAGATCATTAACTGGTGCGACCCATGCATGGAACAAGCACTCCTGACTTGTCAGCCAGGAGTCTACCGAGAGGGTACCTGAGAGGATTGGGTGGGAGACTGGAAAAGAAAGAGACTAGAGATGAAAGCTGGGGACAGGAGGTTCACCCAATGCTGATAGCAGAGAGTGGCCCCGTTTATTGTTTACACACAGCTTTTATAGCAAAAGTAACTTTCCTTAGGTAGGGGGGTTTTGGGAGCTTGAGGGAATAGTCCCCTCCTCCCAGGGAACACCGCCCCCGGGGCTTTCCATAAGGTGTAGGGAAGCAATCTTCCCAGGGTTAAAGCAAAACATAACAAGCAGAAACTGTTAATAGGACGGCATTCCACTCTGTAGCTTTCAAGGGCGTTGGCTGTTTTCTCCTCAGCGGCCAACCTTCCCACGCCGTTCACCAGGGCCTGAGAGCTTGTTAGCCTGCCAGCTCTCAGCCTTAACCTTTACTACAAACCTCCGGCTCCCTACAATTAACCCCATTTTTAACCCCTCATTTTTCAAGAGAATGGGGGTGAAAGGCTGAAAATTCCAAGCTTTTAATCATTGCCTGGTCTTTTGGTGACTAGCCCTCATCCAGGAACTACCCAGGTGCCCACTTAGGGTCACCTCATTAGGACGGAAGAAACTCCTATCACTTCAGGAAATTACAAGGGTGTCAAGAGTTTTGTGTCAGTAACCAAGGTCAAAGACCAGCTATTAGAACAAAAGATATTCGCTCTTATCACTTAGGAAATTACAAGTGTCAGGAGTTCTGTGTCAGGAACTAAGGTCAAATGCCAAATGTTAGCACAAAAGATGGTCATAGTGCTCCTACCACTTAGGAAATTACAAGGGTTTCATGAGCTGTATGAGAAGAATCAAGGGCAGAGACCAATATAAACTTTCCATTATCTCAGAAGCTGGCAATTTTTTCTTATATCATTTATCTTTTTATCAATCCAATAGTGACATAGTCAAATTAGTTGGTAGCAATTTCCCTGACTTTTCTTCACCCAGTGATTTTGTATTAATGTCAGTGGAAACTCCAATGTTTATTAGAACTTGTTACTATAAGTATCTATAGTTATTTTTTTCTTGCTTGTTTATTTGTTTGTTTTAGAATCTAAAATATTAGCTGAGTGATTTTAATGGTTATAATCTAGCCAGGATTTCTATTTTTTCTCTTGCTACTTGTTGCAAGTTATATTTTATCCAGGTAATTTTACAGGCTGTCTAAGGTTTTAAATATAATGGAATGAAATTATTCAAGTATTCAAACATAACTTTTTAATCATGCATATTTCTATAATTATTACCACATTCAATTATTCATTTACCTCTCTTGTTTTTAAGTAACCTTATCACAAATTTTTTATTTCATTAGACTTTAAACAATTAACATTTGGTTTTGCAAATCGTTCTTATATTTCTTTTTAGTGTCTTTTCTCATCTTTATTATTTCTTTCATTTTGCCTATTTTACCTTCAAGTGAGATTGTTAGTTCATTGATATTCAGCCTTTTTTGTGGCCAAACATGGAGATTTAAGGCTACACATTACTACCAATCCACTACTTAAGATGAATGCTTTAAGTATGATAAATTGTATTTTTATCATATTTTATTCTGTAGTACTGCAGACCCCACTTTGTTCTGATTCTGTTTTAACTTTGTATTGTTTAGAATTATATTGTTAATTTGGAAACATATTAATTTATGTAATACATATCTTTTGTATTTGATTTTAATCTTATTAAACTTTGGTTAGATAAATGATATGAGTCTTATTGCTTCATTGAAATTTGTTAAAAATTATATATTGCCTAGTACAAAATTAATTGTTGATAAATAATTCTAAAAACTTGAGAGGAATGGGTGATATTTATTTTCTAGTGCAATGCTCTATTTAACAATAAAAGCCTGGTATTTTAATACCTCTGACTATGATTATGAATGTCTTAATTTTTCTTAAATTTCTGTCAAAATTTTTGATGATGATATAAGACAAACATATTTTGAATTACTGTCTTCCTAATTAATTGTAAATTTATTAGTATAACATAACATGACTTTTTTTAGTTACTTTTTTGCATAAAATTCTCTTTCAACAAGCTATCATAATGATAGTATAATGCACATATAATTTTTTCCTTTTGTTTAGTTTCATGGTGTATCTTTGCTCCTTATTTCACCTCTCATCTTAGGAATCTTTTATGTTGTGTTTCTTTTTGAAATACCATATAATTTACTCTGTCTTTTAAATCCAATTTGACAAATTTTGCCTTTTAACTGGAAAATTGATGTATCTATATTTATTATTATTGTTTCTATATTTAGATTTAACTCCATAAATTACTTTTGATATTTTAATATTGTTCTGCTTTTGCATGTTTTTTTCTCTTTTCTTATTTTGTGAAATAATAGTTCATTTTAATTGCATTGTTCCTAAAATAGAGCCGTTTATATAGCCATTTTAAGTTTTTCAATTCTCACTGTAAATTTTATCTTAACTTCTCTTAACTAACATTAAATTTATCATATGACCATTATCCTTCAGTAACATATAAGAAATCTGTTATTATCTAATCTGATTAATCCTTTCCATTTTATAGGTAATTTTGTCCAGTATTTTATAATAATAAAAAATGTTTACTTCATAAATTGGTATTGCTAGTTATTAAATTTATTCATCAAATATTGTTTTGATTTATCCACAAGTTTATTTTTTTCTTTTACCACTGCATCTTTTTTCCATCTGGGTTCAATTTTTTTTTCTTAAAATACATATTTTAGGGAATCTTTTATTTGGAACGAATACCTGAAATCAATCTCTCTCTCTCTCTCTCTCTCTCTCTCTCTCTCTCTCTCTCTCTTTCTCCCTCATCTATTTGCAATTCAAAATACCCTTTTTTAAAATTATAATTTATTGGGGTGACAATCATTAGCAAAACTGCATATGTTTCAACTGTACAATTCTGTAATACATCATCTATATATCACATTGTGTGTTCACACCCAGAGTCAGTTCTCCTTCCATCACCATATACTTGACCCCGTTTACCCTCATCTACCACCCCTCTCCCCCCTTACCCTCTGGTAACCACTAAACTATTGTCTGTGTCTGAGTTTTTGTTTCTTTATTTGTCCTTTGATGCTTTCAGTTTTATATCCCACATATCAGTGAAACCATATGGTTCTCAACTTTTTCTGTGTGACTTATTTTGCTTAGCTTAATAATCTCAAACTCCATCAATTTTGTCACAAATGTCACTATTTCATCATTTCTTATGGCAGAATAGTATTCCATTGTGTATATATGAGGTAGGACAATTAAGTTCATGAACTCATCCTAGAAAAAGTGCTACATGCCTCATTGCTGAATATCACTATGGTCACCTTCGAAGTACTTCTCTTGGGAAGCTATGCACTGATGCCAGTGCCTAGTCCACCCTTCAAAGCAATTTTGGAACTCTTTCTGGAATGGCCATCAGAGCTGTCATCACATTACCTTCGATGTCCTGAATGTCATCAAAATGTCTTCTTTTCAATATTTCCTTTATCTTTGTGTAAACAGAGAAGTCATTGGGGGCCAGATCAGGTGAGTAGGGAGGCTGTTCCAATACAGTTATTTATTTCATAGCTAAAAACTCCCTCACAGACAGTGCTGTGTGAGCTGGTTCATTGTCGTGATGCAAGAGCCATGAATGGTGGCGAAAAGTTCCAGTCTTCTCATTTTTTCATGCGGCCTTTACAGCATTTCCAAATAGTAAACTTGGTTAACTGTTTGTCCAGTTGGTACAAATTCATAATGAATGATCCCTCTGATATCAAAAAAGATTAGCAACATCATTGCAACAAGTTCACAAACTTAATTGCCGGACCTTGTATACCACAACTTCTTTATTCAATCATATATTGAAGGACACTTTGGTTGTTTCCATGTTTTGGCCACCATAAATAATGCTGCAGTGAACATCGGAGCACAAATGTCTTTATGGATAAATGGTTTCAGATTTTTAGGGTAGATACCCATGAGAGGAATTGCTGGGTCATATGGTAATTTTATTATTAATTTTTGAGGAACCTCCACACTGCCTTCCATAGTGGCTGCTCCAATCTGCATTCCCACCAACAGTGTATGAGGGTTCCTTTTTCTCCACAGCCTCTCCAACACTTGTTATTATTTGCCGTGTTGATAATAGCCATTCTCACTTGTGTGAGGTGATATCTCATTGTGGTTTTTATTTGCATTTCTCTGATGATTAGTGATGTTGAGCATCTTTTCATATGTCTGTTGGCCATTTGTATGTCTTCTTTAGAGAAATGTCTATTCGGATTCTCTGCCCATTTTTAATTGGATTGTATGCATTTGAAAATACCTACATAGTGCTTTAAGAATCCTTATCTTGGTGTACAATTCTAAACCAACACCAGTTCCACTTCATAATTTTGAAAGTATTATTCTACAACTTGATTTTATTGCTGCTGTTGACAAATCTTCTGTTTAGATTGTTGTTTTGATTCTGTTTTATTTATCTGTTCTTACTTCCTCAAGCTGCTTTTAGGATTTTTTTGAATTTTATAGTCTTATAGTCTTTATAGTTTTAACACAATATGTCTGGAGGTGGGCTAATTTTGTTTTTCTGCATGGGATTCATTGTGCTTCCTGAATATGAAGTTATGTTTAACCATAATAAAGCAATTCTCAGCGATGTTGTCCTCAAATAGTGCCCAGTCCTGTGCATGTGCACATCTCTGCAAATATGCCTGGCGTTCTAGATCCCAAGGCAGCCACATAAAGACTAGCTGGTGATTCAGGATTTTCCAGGTTGCAGTCACACAGATCAATTTGTGACAATTCTCAGTGGATGGGGCTTTGGGGAACTTAAAAACTCATTTTGTTTTTTAAACCCTTCCATGGCTGTTAGCCTGCTGGATTTTATATGTACTATGGTTGCAAGGAAGTTGGTTTTCAAGGTTACCACAGAGCTGGAGAGAAGGTGCTAGGAATAGTTCAACTTAAAACATCACAAAGTTTGCTGTTTTGTTCTAATTTCCAATTCCCTGATAATACATAATGTTGCAAATCTTTTCAAATACTTATTTAACCATCTGTCTGTCTTTGTTCCATTCAGATCTGTGTCCAATTTTTAATTGGGTTCTTTGTTTTCTAATTATTAAGCTGTAAGAGTTCCTTGTGTATTTCGGCTAATAGTCTTTTATGAGGTATGTCTTCTGCATGTATTTTCTGCAAGCCTGTGGGTCTCTTTTCAGTCTCTCAACAGTGCCTTTCAGAAAGCAGTTTTTAGTTTTAATGAAATCCAACTTACCGATTTTTCTTTCAAAGATTGTTCTTCTGGTGTTATTTCTAAAACGTCATTGCCAAATCCAAAGTTACCTAGATTCTCCTATGTTATCTTCTAGGAGTTTTATAGTTTTGTATTTTACATTTAGGTCTATATTCCATTTTGAATTTTTTTTTTTGTATGTGTGATAGATGTAAGATCTGTGTCTAGATTCTTTATATTTTTTGCCTGACATGCTTTTAAATAACTCAAATATCATCATCATTTGTCACTTCTCTGATTTTACCTTTCAGATACACACACACACACACACACACACACACACACACACACACCTCATTGTTTGATTACATACTATATCATTATGTGTACCCCTACCATCATTGCATGCCATCATATAGGTCTTCATTTAGTTTTTGTAAACTTATATATGTCTGCCTATTGTAGGTCATTTTCCCATGCTTTAAATATTTCCAGTCTCTATTCCTTTGATTATTTAAATCGTCTTGTTAGGTAGAAGCACAAAAGTTCTCATCAGTTTTTTGTTTGTGTCTCCCCAATTATTCAATACTCAAGTATTTCTCGTAAATAGAACACACACACACACACACACACACACACACACACACAGAGCCAAAAGTATGCATATATATTTTAAGAAAGGAAAACTGTATTAAAATTGTAATTCTCAATATATTCTGATAATAAAAGATGAACACAAGTCATGTTTGACTTTTGCAATTACAAGAGGTGATCAGAGTGGTTACCATCAATGTCTAGACACTTTTGATTATGGTAAACTACTGCTGAGCAACGTTGTCCAAAGTGTCCACTTGTATATTTGTTTCTTGACACTTCCGGTATGTACACTATATATCAGTTAGAACATAAATAGAATCTATATATAATCAGTTAGAATGTAGCTTTTATTTATGTGGTTCATTCATTAATTTCTCTCACCTCCACTAGAAGATAAAATACCTATGTATAAAAATCTTGATTTTGGTTTAGTATTTAATTAGATTGCTTTTGTCACTGTACCCCAAGCACTACCACAGTATATGACATATAATATTTACTTTAAAATATTATTTTTTATAAAAAAACTTTTAGCTGAGTAGGCCTATTGGCCTCTTCCTGTAATTAGTGTAAATGTCTTTTCTTATGATTTTCTATCACCCTTCAAACTAAATGGAATACCTCATGTAAACTCTTTTAAATGCAATTAGCTTTTTCTCAAGGCACATGTCGCATAAAAAATAGGTTTGTTGTTTGTGTTATTGTTTAATGTATATCGGCCCCACTATGTTTCTTAGTGAAACTGAGTAATCTAAGTTCCATTAGAACAGGAACAAATATATGCAGTTATACAGAATAACTGGTTATAATTGGCTAGCACAGTGCCGGGCCATACAAGGCAATAAATAAATATACGCATTATGTTGTAAATGTTCAGGGAAAAAAAAAAGAATAAAGGAAAAAAGTAAGATCAAGGAAAGATTAGAACCATATGTACAATAAATCATCAGAACCAAATTTAATTATCTCTTTATCAAATACTAGCTGCATGTCCTTAGGCAATTTGCTAACATCTTTGATCTTGTTTTCAAAACATCATTAGAGATTAAGTTATTTACTTAACGTCAGACAGATATTGTGTTCAGTTCCTCTTATCTCTTTTTACTTGCAATACTTATTTTCAGAGAGCCTCTACAAACCCACTTTTATTTTCATCAACTTTTTTCTTCCATTTTACAGAAGGATGTCTCAGAAATTTATCCTACTGTTGATGTCCATGTTAAACTAACCACAGCATATTGAACTCTACTGTTTAAAACAAATTGTCAGATTATTAGTCGATACATGGTATAACAGAAAGAAATATAAATGTAGTTCAATTTGTTGTTGTTATTGTTGAGAGCAGGAAAGGATAAAGAAAAAGAGCCTTGGGAAAGATGCATCCTTCAAGGAAATGCAGTCTTAAATAGAGGCTCGCAGATGAGATAAAATAATAAATTCACAGAAATTATTGGAAATAATGTGTATGGTATATGCGAGTTATCCTACTTTAACCCATTTTCATTGTGTTCTCTTGTTTCCCAATATGCATTTACCTCAATCTTTAATTCTGGTATCCTTTTGACCGTTGAACACTTCGCACACACCAACTCCCTCTCTCTCTCTCTCCCTCCCTCTCTCTCTCTCTCTCTCTCTCTCTCTCTCTCTCTCTCTCTCTCATACACACACACACACACACACACTTGTCAGTTGAAGAGAAAGCTAGGTAAAGTTTCGAAATTAACTTTTTTCTGGGTCTTCAAATTGCTCTTAAACTCCTTTGACCATTTTGACTTTGATTTTTCAGATTATCCTTACACTGAGTAAGCTTAATTAACAAGTGAATGTCAAATATGTAGGAATTCATTTATTTATTTTTTCCTTGGCTTTTCTCTGGTAGTGAAGTCCATTTTATCCATAATAACAATCTAGTGATTGTGACTTACCAGTCTTCACTCCTGGATTTAAGCTTCTTGACATAATAAACTATGACATCATCCTTGTTACACCAACCTCAGTAATTCTCAGTTCAATATACTGTTATAGAAAATGTTTAGTACATTGTGGATATAATTACATTGAGTCAGGTTTTAATTTGTTTCCATAAATAAATAGATCACTTAGTTTCTACAAAAATATTTCTTATTTTTCCTAAGATTTAAAACATTTTGAAGTCACAGAAAAACTGAAAGAAGAATATTATTAATTTAGGTTCAACAAACTTAAGATTTTGCAGCCCCATTAGGTTTTGACTAATAGAAAAGTAGACAAGATTCTGTTGGATGGGCTATTGGGTT